>NC_142526.1:29685171-29757671 GCF_964205215.1 Stylophora pistillata | reverse complement strand
GTTCAGAGTTGACAGTAGTTGACGAATCTTTTATTGATTTATTTTTCTCTTCAGATCTAACCTCCTGCACACAGAATGACAATGTTTCGATTCCAAACTTGGCGGATTTAATATTTGAACGATGCACGAATTCCAGTTGGGTTGTAGTTTTCAAAGCCGAATGCACTTTCCATCACTTGATGTCATATGGGAATGAGGTAAGTTTTGGATCATGCTTCTCTCTAGGAATTCAGTTACCGAGAAAAGACATTCCCGAGTGATAACAGATTAATGAGGCACCCGTGATAGACACTTGGAAACGCTGGGAAAGTTCTTTCACACAAGTTAGTGTTTGTACCAGTATCCGATGTCACCTTTAAAATCAGACATGTCTCGCAAAAACATGTCGGTGCTAGTTTTGTTGAAGTGCTCTGTTATCAAATAACTATCATATTTTAGTCATCAATCTATGTTTCGCTTTTGATCAGTTTTGAACGACATTTTCTTTGTAGCAAGGCGACATCGATAACGATTTGCCATCAATTTGGCGTTTATCTCGTTTGGCATTATATAACCGTGTTTTGTGTCATACCAAGTGGCAAAAACAATTCTGAATAAGCTTGCTTATAGCAACCCCTAAAATATGGGGCTCATCGTAGAACCAATAAAGTATTAGTGTTTTTACAAGCCCATACAATGTTCCACGAAAGTTTAAACTCGCCGAAAGTTGCAACAGATGATTTTTCCTTAAAATTAAACTGAACTCAACAAAGGAAACTACCGCGACCGAGGCACTTTTTATTATTGATACGAAGAATGAATAACTCTTGAATTTTATTTTCATTTTGCAATGTTAGTTCGTTCCCGCCCCTAAATAATTTGGGGGTTTGGCGATCCTAGTTCGAAATCAAAAGTTGCGATTAGAAATTAATCGTTAATTCGAAACCTTAAGGTAGCGAGTTGTTTCAGTATTGTACTTCAAACAAGAGGAAGACATTTGCACCATTTAGTTTTTTTTTTCACTGTTTGTTCCTGTCGTACGTGAGAGAACGTCCCGACGTGTTCATCAGTATAGGTTTCTATCTTTGAACCGGCGCTAATTATCATGTTATCTGGCATCTTTATTATCTAGGTAGCTCATCATTTTATCTCCTGTATCGATCTTAACAAGAGATAAATCTTTTTTTTTTTTTGTGGGATTTCTGTCGTATCGACTACTGTTTCAATGCTTGTTCCCACTGAAATTATTTTTTAAGCATTTTTTTTTCTACCGATCCAAAATTCCTCTTTGCCTGGATTGATTTCCGTGTATACCCAAGTGTGTAGTTTACGTATTTATGGCGTATACGTATTTATTTATCACCCAATTATTTTAATTTGCACCTGAGAAGGTGTCCTGAAAATTTGATTTAATGGTTGAAAATAATGTTTGAATGCATCAATGAAAGGTGCATTATAATGTTCCTGTATTTAATAGTGTAGCTATGTGTTTAGTTGTTCATTAACAAAGAAATTTCAGGAGGTCGTTAATCTCTATAATGGTTATTCTCTGGTGCTGTCACTCAAATTAAAAAAAATACTAGTTTACTTACAAACAACAGAAGTCATTACTAATCACACAGTTAATAAATATTCATCAAATATTTTGAAGAATATGTGTTCATTTGTATTCTGCTAATCCTTTTCACAGAGATTCATCCAATACTTGGCTTCAAGAACATCAAACTTCAGTCTTGGTAACTTTCTGGACAAAAGTGGTGTTCAGGGTGAGTAATGTTATTGTTTTATTTCAAGGTGTATTGTCAGATTTATTTTAAATTTCTATAATTTTTTATCAACAAATTAACCCGACTGTGATTCTCATGCCACCATATTCACCTTTAAACTTTAACCATTTATCATAATCATAACTGCTGTTTTTAGTTATATGAAAAAAAAAATGGTGTTATAGATATAATGCGTCATTGAAAATGAAGTCTTGCTAGGTGTTAAAAAGACTTAGTATGTTCCTTCAATTATTGTCCATAGTTAATTCAAACACAATTGAATCATTTGTTGTTGTTTTTTGTAAAGGGTATGACATGTCAACATTTGTCAGGAGATACGGGAAATATTTGAATGAGAAAGCTTCTTCCTACACAGAAATGGGATATGACTTTTGCCGAATCAAAAGAGGGTAAGGCGGGATCCATTTTTAAAATTTGTTTATTCACGCAAGTTACCTGAAACACATTTGTATGTTTAAATTAACAACAATTCACTTTGCTTATAGAAAAGAAGAGGGTGTTTTAAGAACTATGGATGCTCCCAAAGTAGGTGTCTTTAGTTTTTTGAAATGATATACTGTCATTGTATTTATAATGCAAAGTTGTTTTTTTTTTTGACTAAATTACAAGATAGAGTATGTTGGTCTGGTTAAAAGTTATTTTAGTAATGTAAGAGTCTAGCCAGTTGGCTAGAAAGAGATAATCATGAATTATATCATTAAAATAATGGTAATAGAAAAAAAAATGGTGTTTTAAAGCCAAACTTAGGTAGCTGTTTTTCAATTGTCTTCCTTTTTTTATCAACAGCTTCTCAAAGCCCTCCCAGTGTTGCAGCAACAAATTGATGCTCTGCTTGAAGTGGATGTATGTTAATTTTTTTTCTGTATCCAACTTTTTATTTTTTTCCCAATAACTCATAAAACATTTTTGCTTTTAACATGTTTTTATTGTGTGCAAATATCTCTCTTACTTTAGCCTTAAACCTTAAACAATGAGTGATGTAAATGCTACAACTTTCTATTTGTCTGGGAACATGGGTCACCAATTTTGTGACTTCTATAGCAAATTTAATTATCATGCATGGCAATGAAAATGGTTGAAGCTTGGATTACTGGTATACTTGTACATCTAATTTTACAGTCTATCTGATAAGTGGTGGGTTTCTGCTGTATGTTTTCAACTTGAAGGCCTACTAAATTAAGTCTTGCAAATCTTAACATTATTTCTTTGCTATTTTTTTCCAGATTAAATCAAGTGAATTGACAAATGGTGTGATAAACAGTGTTTTTGTACTTCTGTTTAAGGTAAAAAATGTTGGTTACATTTTTTATTTTATGGTGATACATGCAACTTGGAAGCACCAAGTGAAATCAAATTTCATAGATGACCAGCAACATTTTTTTTTTTTTTGGTGATGCTGAGTAGCCTTTTAGACTGAAACATCTTTGGTGAACATGTTTACATTTACTTGTTCACACATGGCAAATGAGTTACAAAACAGTTTGTACAATGTGTAAAATGTTATGTGTTATTTTTAATGTAGCTAAATGGAATTTAATTGAGGTAACAACTAAGAGTGTCAGTGTTCTCTAGTAGTCAGCAATATTTTTGCAAATGCACTTGCATCCGAATTTCATGTGCTCTTCATTTGAAGCACTCTTGCAAGTGCTTGGAGTGTGTACTTGCAACATTCCCAGGCAGTTTTTACCCGCCCATTCCCTCCCTTTTTCCACAGTTTATTCAGGGTGATGGGTGCCTTTCCTGCATGGGGCTCATGGCTGGGTTGCCAGGATTTGCCAGCCATGGGGGAAGTCTCCATCTAGGAGCTGGCTGCCAATAGTGGAGGCTCCTGAATGTTTCAGGCACTCAACCTCAACTTAGTGATGCAGTTGTTAATGCAGAGAAATGAGAAATCTGCAGGGATAGATTGTGGGATACCTTTTGCATTATTGTTTTTTTTAGGATGGCTTCTCTTAGATTATCATAACCTTGAAGTTTCTTTTCTTTTGTCATTAGGATTTAATCAGGCTATTTGCCTGTTACAATGATGGAATTATAAACTTGCTTGGTGAGTGACAGTGCTGTAGCTTGTATTTGATGATATTCTTAAAATCTACCCATTTGTATCTGTTGTAGTTCAATTTTATCCTTGGTTCAAATTTTATTTTCCTTTGTTTCAAACTCATTATCATGCATTAACATGACCAAGAACAAAGGAAAATAAAATTTGAACCAAGGATAAAATTGAACTACAACATATCTATATCATGTTGACAGATAAATGATACAATACTAGAAAAGTACTCCTACTTAAAATTCTTTTTTTTTTTTTTTTGTCTTTCAAAACCCTCTCCCTAAATGTTAAGAATTCATCTCTTCTCTCCAACACGTCCTTTTATTTTGCCCAATATTCCTTTTGCCTATAAGTTTCTCGTTCCTGTCCTTCTCCCCCTGCCCCAACCATCCTCTACGGTGCAATGGAGGTACAGATGTAATGAGAGCTAGCCCTTCATCTTAACTGACCACTGTTTGAGCTTTAAAGAATTACTCATTGTTTTCTTCAAGAAAAAATACCATGCTCCATAGATTTGCAAGTTGATATAATGAATTATGGTTAATGAAAATTTTTAATGAATTTGATTGTTTTATACTGTTTGATTTCCCAGTGGTCCTTCCTGTCTCTTTTAAATGCACCCCTCCTTCCTGGTTTATCTTCAGTCACATTAGGCAACAATTTACAATTACTTTGTGAAAGGATGCCCTCAACAAAATCGGCCTTTATGTAATATTTGATTTTTTAATTATTATTTTTACAGAGAAGTACTTTGACATGAACAAGAAATCGTGCAAGGAGGCACTAGAGATCTATAAGAAATTCATAACTCGCATGGACAGAGTGTCTGAGTTTTTGAAAGTTGCAGAAGATGTTGGTTTTGACAAGGATGATATACCAGATCTTAGTAAGGTAGTCTATCAGTAAACAACAGGATTCTCTTTTCTTGAAAGCCACTACGGTTTTCTCTTAGAAAGGGGGCAACATGTCTAAAACCTTTCACTCATCTTTTATCTTATACTGTGGTCCTTTCTCAGCATGGAAGTAGAATGATAATCTGTTGATTTTCTTTTGCAGTTCACCATGAACAAATTTCAACTGAAAGCTTTGCCATCAAGTTTACTCATAGTAAAATGTTTTTTTTTTTTGTTTTCTTCCTTCAGGCTCCTAACAGCCTTTTGGATGCCCTTGAAAACCACTTGCAATCATTAGAAAAAGGAAAGGCAACTAACCCACCTACATCAAAGTAAGTTGTACTGCATTACATAAAAAAGCCTATCACTGTTCACTTGACTTAATTATTCTTCTGTGCTCTGTACTGTTTACTTGTTTTTTTTTTTTCTAGTGTACAATGTGTTTGTCTGATAATTTAGTTTTATGGATGGAGTTTGTAATGTAAATTGGCCACTTTGAAGAGCTTCTGAAGCTGATTTTTCAAGTGTTAGCCCCTTGTCAGAGTGAAAGGTGCATAATTATAATTGTTTGATGCTTAATGTAAAATTGTCTCTTATGGTGTTGATGGGAAGTTCCTGTGTTGGATTGTAGGCCATTGACAATACCAAGCATTACCCTCCCACCATCGGCAACAGATGCTTTCAGTGCTGGCAAGTTTACAACTAAGTTTGAAGGAGATGATGCTACCGATGCTGGCCCAAAAAATGACCTTCTTGAAGAGGAGGAGAAATATCTTGATGCTTTCAAGGTGGGCATGTGACTTTTTGGCTGCTGTCTTGACATTCAAGGGTTTTAATATGATCATCAGTATCATCATTATTATTGTCACTAATAACAATTGACAATCCTTGCGCACAACTTTTTGCACCCCATTTGATGCTTAGATGTAGATTTAATGCAGTATTTATCTCCAAATTGCAGAAATCCTTTATAAACAGTCTAGAAGAAATCCTTGACCTTTGTTATTATTATTATTATTATTATTATTATTATTATTATTATTATTATTTCTTTATTTCAATAGAAAGCAAAAGATTCTGGAACACAGATTCAAGTACCTCCAGCACAAGCAGCAACTCAGTCACCAGGCCAACCCAAGCAGTGGGAGTTGTTAGGTGAACCAGCCCAGCCTGCTGTAGCTCCACTAGGATCTCCTAGTGATGACCTCCTACAACTCAATGCAGCATTTGCTGCTCCTCCTTCACTGTCAAATTCTGCAGCTTTTTCACAGAGTCCTTCCTTCCCTCCCAGCCAAGGCTTTTCAGCTGCACAGGGCTTTGGACCAGGCTCAGTGCCAAATGGTTTTGGTGCACCTCAAGCTGGTCTCTGGGGTGCCCAAGCCCAAGAAGCTCAAGCCTCTTCCAGTGGTAAGTACCTTTGAGAAACACTGCCTCCTGCAGTATGATCTTAGCCAGGTCTGTTAGCTGAAGAACTGTTTGACATGAAATGAAGATGTTAACTCAAACAAAGAAAAGACCCAACACATATTCATTTCAAATTCCGGGCAGTTTGCCAGTGTCCTAAAATCTCAGACATTTGTGAGGACAATCACAACTTCTGCAGTAAGACTTAATTTTGGTTGGCCTTATCTAATTTGCAAAAACCATGACAAATCTACATTACCACAACAAATTTTTGGGAGAAGAGCAACAAAGTGATGCAGTCCTATTTGTTTCAGATCTGTGTCTGGCCTTATTTTATCAGGGTGTAGCAAACTGGCTGTGACAGTTTTATTTGTAGTATTCAATAATTTGAAGCCACATTTTCAGCCCTATTCATCAGCAAACCCTTCCCACCATCCCAGTCTGTTAGTGTAATACTGAAACCATAAAATTGTAGAGGAGGTTTGACAACTCCCTCTTGAGCACATCACAACTTTTGTTGTTGCACATGTGTACAGGTTTTAGCAGCAGCAGTACAAACCCATTTGACAGCCAAGGTCAGGATGAGTTTGCAGCAGTTTTCGGTGCTAAACAAAGCCCTGTTCAAGGTCCTGAAGGTCTGGGAGACATCTTGCTCCCAACAGTTTCTAGTGGAGGACTTCCACCAACACCAATGGACAGTGGTATGAGCAGGGAGCAGTCAGGAACAGACCTTCATTCCAGCCTACAGAGAGTTGCCAAGTCCTTAGGTGAGAACGTATATGTACAGTGTAGATGTACATGATGTAAATCTGTTGACCAGCTGAGGTTATTTGGAGAGTGTCTGTTGAATAGGCCATACGCATGTGTACATTGGAGTTCATAATTTCAATCCCAATCCTTGCTTTGAAGGTAGAGATTGGTGAGTTTCAATAGGAAGCTATTTGCTAGTGGCAAAGATTCATGAAAATTTTCGTGCGAAAGAGGCATTGAGGTAAATTTTCTGTAGTGATGTCATGGTGCTATTCCCTCCATTAAAGGTTTTTTAAAGCATTCCCAATTTGAAAATGGTTTTCGTAATGTACTGTCAGTAGCGAAAATTATCCACAATTTACTTTCATCTATTGTGGTCAATAAAATCCAGTTACAACAAGAATCATTCAAAGGTTGAAAGTGTGAAATTTTGAAAATTGATAACTATTTGCAGTAACACAAAATTCTAGGTAACGGGCTGTATTTACAATTAACAGAAAGAATTAGACTGTGAGCAACGCCTCATTATTTTTGTAACAAGCCATGCATTTGTCACTCTCAGGAAGATATGAGATGAGTGGGGTAGAGGTTTGCCTGGGATCTGTCACCAATCATTGTCAACCTTTTTTTTTTTTTTTTTTTTTGCTTAAGCCCTCATACTTTCATGCAGGATAAGAAATGCTTACCAGTATCTTGAATTACTAATAATGAGGGGTGTGCATGCAGGCTAGTAAAGAAATAGGACTTGATTAAAATGTCTTTAGTATCTTTTTGTTGAATAAGTGGATAATGTTTTATGAATTATAGATTCATTTTCCTTCACCAATGGAAACATTATGGGCACAGCTGGTAAAACACAGCACCAATGGACAGCACCAGCACCACAGAGTAAAACTGGTGGACCTAACTGGCAGGCACCCATTACAGCGAAAACAACTTTACCAGGTGCAGGTCTGTCATCTGTGCAGCAGCCAGCTGGACTCAGACCACCCTTCACACAGCCGCAACCAATGGCACATCCTTTCATGGTATGTGCATATACAAAATGTTGATACCCCTCATGCAGATTATTTATTTTTTGTATTCTCTCTCTTCTTCCTTCTCATTGTTTTGGCTCTTTACTTTCAAAAAATTTCTTGTCTCATAGATTCTTTATTATTGATATTATTGTCTTAGTCATTGTCATTGTCCTTGTTATTGTTGCTAATCACTAGATTTAAGATTTCCCCATGAAATGGAAGGGTTCCACTCCACCCACAGCCTTTATCCCAAACAATTACATAATGTTTTAGTTGTATCAAAACCTATATATCAAAACCTATTCTTCCCGCACTCCTCCCCTTAAATGGTCAGTAACCCGGGGATAGTTATAGATACTGTTCAAAATAAAACAGGGTTTACATTTTGAAAACTTAGACTGTATAGGTGGGTGTTGACTAGGTGAGCTGGGTCTTAAATGACATGCACTTAGACCCCGATTGTTATTCCTTGTTCAAGAAAATGATCCACAGGATATCTATTCCCTGCCCAGCAAACAAAGAAAAACAAGCTATCGATTGGGCAAATTCATTTTAGATCGTTGGGTTGTAAGCAGAGTAGAGTGATGAATTTTGGTTTTGTTGTTGTGGGATCTTGAGGTATTGTCTCCCTTTTTTTTTTTTCCATGCGAAGCCGCCTGGCCAGCCAGCAGTGTTCCCCCCTCAACAGGGCTCCATGTTTCCATCTCAACCATTCCAACCTCAGAGACCCGTACAGCCTAGCGACCCATTTGGACCTGTCCCTGGAAATCAGGTAAATTGAAATACTATGTACTCTTTGACTGAGTGGGAGGGGCCGGACGGGAAAATATTTGGCTATCGGTCATGAGGCACGGCACAGGTGGCGTGCCTCATGACCGCCTGTGGGCACGGTCCTCGCTGCGTTCGTTCCGTACGTTATGACCTGGAGCCAAATATTTTACCATCTGGTCCTCTCATTCAGTCAATAAGTACAAAATATGTTACAGTGTCATGTAAGTCAATAAACCTTCTCCCAAACCCCTCACGATTTTCAAAATGGCGGACAATCGTGAGATACTCGCAACGTCTCTGGTGACTCGTCTCGACTCGTTTAATCTGCTCCGACTCTGGTCATCGTTGAAATCTGATCGGCTTTCTTTGGATTCTTTCTTTGTTTTGCTGGGTTTCGTTCGATATTTGTGCAGGGTTTCACCCCTGCATTTCGATTTGTTATCGATTTGAACGTAACAGCTACGTCATCAAACGATTTCACAGGTGTGCATTACTCTGAACACATCTAACATATCATTTGAAGAAGAATGTAAATTGAAAGGGAGGGGAAAAAGGAAAAAGAAATGAAAACGAAAGACAAAACAAAGCTGACGTGGCCAGGGATCGTACCATATCCATTGCGGTGGGCAAGCAGAGCGTAAGAAGCGGCGAGTTCTGTATGGAAATACATTTAATACATGATGCACACTCATTTAATACATGATGCACACTCATTTTATACATGATGCACGCTCATTAAATGATGCACATTTGATGCACACTTAAAATTTCCATCCCTGTTCCTGGCCAGTCAATTGACTAGTGTACAATCTCTTTTGTAACTAAATCCTACTTTTGTTACAATTTTGGTAGCGACAAGAGCTGTTCATTAACCCCGCTACATTATACACCACAACTCTTTTTGACAGCAATAGTATACAATTACTGTATACAACAGTAGGCACATGTAGTCATAGACTGCAACTTATTTTAGAATGTTTTCGTTTTTCTCGATACTACAGTATGAAACGTTTTTCCTCATAGGTTAGATTCTAAAGTCGATGCCTTCATAAGATGTTGGATTGATCACACTGGTCTGAAATGAAAACTTCACGTGAATATACATTGTAAATCTGGAGAGATAATCTCAAGCGGAGCTATTTTCTAAGACGGTTTTGTAGTCTCGACTTTCATATAGATAAGCAATCAGAATTGTTCCCAGGGATACCCTCCCAACCAGGGAACAAGCCGGCAACTAATCATTCCTTCCAACGTTTGGAAGTCTATCTTTCCTGTGACTTTGTCACGCATTCTGTTGTCACGGGTTTCCTGCCGTCACGCAATTTTTCTTGGATGCTTTTGCGTGACAATCCCAGAAGGGCTTTCGACAGAAGGAAGATAATGCTCCAGATAAGCAGGGTTTTACGCAATTTAGGGGACTGACAGGCCAGCGATTCAATGAAGTTTATTGCTGCCAGTGCAGCAGTGCAAAGGGGGCTTTTGCTAGTAAAGCTGTAGCAGAAAGGTAATCTCGTTTTGCAAAGCTTTTGTTTCCGGTTAGGGGTTAATTAGTTTCCCTAGGAATTTAGAATGTTTTGTATAATTTGACCATTAATGCAATTTCCATCAAGACCTAATTAAGACAAATGCGTGGAACGAGAACTGGTCTTGAAATATAATCACAGTACAACATGTTTTGTTTGATTGTTCAAAAGTTATTTTTGATTCTCCTTTTTGGTCAATGTTGTTTTTGTGATACCTGGTGTTGATGTCACTTTTTCATCCAAATTCATATGGACTTTTACAGCCTTTTTTACTGCCTTCTGCCTCCAAAAAAAATGCACTTTGTTCTTAAACATGGATTTCATATTTGCGATGTGGGCCACATTGTCAACTGCACTAGATTTCGACGTTCAAAGCACCAGGCTGAGCCTGGTGTCTGTTGTAAGCTGGTCTTTTGTCATTTTTTGTTTTGCATTTGGAAATGTGATCCACTTTACTCAATCATTGTTCTGTGCTAGGATTAAGTGGTCGTTCTTTAGTCTGTCCGAGGTATCGTGAATTTAAGATACTTTCACAAGAACTCAGCCAGAAATTCTTTTGGGGCGTCAAAACGAACAACCTCAGATTGTCTGAAATTGAGAACTCGATCCGTATCTTCCTCCTTGAGATGCTACAGAGGAAGTTTGCCTTTTAATTTTGAGTAGTTTGTTTGGACGGAAAAATTAGCTTTGGCATTAAAAGAAACCATAAAATATTAGTTTGTTAAAGTGGCAAAACACCAAACGAAAAAGGATCAGGGATGGTCAAAGATGGAGACGATCGAAACTGACCGCAAATGAGAAGCGCGCGTAATTTTGAATAAATTCTTCAAACAGTAACATAGCCATATTAAAGATATATTGATGGTACTGTTTTAATTTACTTTCATTGAAAAGAGACAAACCCCAGTTCAAAGGCCAAAAAGGCAACTAAGCAAAACGAAACAAGCAGTATTATCGACCACTTACGATCAAATTTTCGTGACTCGACGTGGATCTTTATTTGCTAAGAGTGTGATCGTCTTTTCCATGATTTTTCTGGAAGCTTTTCCATCTTGATATGAAATATCCTTCAACTAACGCGTGCAAATGCTGAAGTTTTGATAAGTGCAACATTAAACCAATTACAATGTATCCTAGTGAGTCAGTATATTATAAATAGTTGAGACTTCATTGTAAGTTGGTACCAATTGTTTATTAATGAAAGGTTAAGTGCGTTAGAGACGTAACACTGCATGACATGAACAATAAAAACAATGCCGTATTTGAGTCTTTTATTTATCAGTGTAGCACTTAACGGAGCTGCCTCGAGTAAAGCTTTATTTTGAGCATTTTCAGGCTCTTCCATGTAGGTTCTCGGTCAGGCCAAGGGGTTGTTAAGTGAAAAAGCGAGGAGGCGCTGGCTTGCCCTCAGTTGGTTTTGAATGTGAAGCTACCAGCACCGACGGAGTGGGAGTGCGAAATGTGATGGATAGGGAGAAGGCAAGAGAAGAAGACGATGTCGTGTTTTCCTTTCCCTGCTTTCTTTCACTCGTTTCTCTCCTTTCGCGCAGTGCACGAATAGGGAAAAGTTGCCGGATCCTTTTGACAACCGCGCGCCCAGGGTCGCTCGCTTGCTGGGTTACTCGTTTTTACAAACCAAGATTTTGAAACAGGCTAATCGATTTGGTGGTGATGTCACACATATTACTGCGCAGCTGAAAATATGTTTGCAAGGGAAAATATACCTCGCGCGAAGCCCTCGCGAAGAAGAGGATTCGGAACGGTGCGCGCGAAAAACAGAACCTGCACGACTTCCTGACACAGGAGGGTTACAGGACGGTCTCCCTTTCCACGAGCGCTACCATTATTTGCGCTTGGTCATCTTTCAGCGGTAGATCATCTCGGTTTTTGAAATAACGTAAGACAAATACCACAAGCGCACTGCTCATCATGAACGAGCCAGACATGTAAAAGGCAGGTATGTACGACCCTAACTCATCCGCAATGAAACCTACAAAGACCAAAGCAAAAGGCATGATTAAAACGGTTTTCAGAGATGTAGGTTGCGAAAACTTGACAAGTTCTTAATTAGATATCACTGACTTAACCGTCATTATTTCAACTAAATGATTTAAATAGAGAGCGAGTGATCTTTCTCCCTCATCAAGGTTTAAAGCTAGGCTTTGCTCTAAATGAAAAATAAAAGACTCAGGAAATGAAGGGAAAAGCTTAGCCTCAAATTGATTCAAAATGGAATTGATCGCGTAAAATTGTTGTTGTTTGATCACAGGCGGACCATTCTGTGAGTATGTTGATAAAAAATATACTTTGAAAATATTTTCAATTACCTGGCGGTCAAAAGCGCTAAATTCTACCATTTTAAATGCATTGTGATCTGAAAATCTTAAGTGAAACGATGGAGAGTGTATCAGTAAAAGGCGTATTCAATGGCTCTGAGAGGCAGAAAACAACTTATCTTTGATGCACTGAAATTTCTTTTCTCTTAATCGAAGGTTCCCAGACAAAGTGTGTTGAAAATTTTGCTTTTCAGGGCTTTATTCGCAACCGCCGTACAATTCTTAATACTATTAAAGCACGTCTTGCACACCTACAGAGTGGTCTGCCTGTGGTTCGATATACCTGCAAACGGAGGTCCAATAGCCATAGTAAAAGATAAGAAAAACAACCAGAAACCAAAGGACTTGGAACGCTGAGTGTCCGGTATACAGTTTAAAATAAGGTAGTTGATGGGCGTGGCCGATGATCCCTCTGCGAAACCAAAGGTTACGAAATAGAGCATGAGGAGAGCATAACTCCTGGAGCTAACGGGGCACAGAAGTGTGGCCACACCCATCACAAATCCTGCTACCTAGTAAACGAAGGGAAAAGGAGTAAAGATATTTTTAATTGTACCGTAAATTCTGTATTTTGAAGTTATTTCATATCAATGTGATAGTTTTCGTGGGTCATAACTCAGGGCTTTAAACTTACGCGCACTCAGATCGGTTGAAATGACGAGATTCATCACAGCATAGGGGCCGGGGCACAAGTGTAAGCTGACTTTGATTTTCCTTTTCGTCAATTAGAGTATAATTTGAACCAAATCAAACGTTTTCTTCGACCCCTTCAAATGCAACGAAAACGAGTCATTTATCTTCAATAATGTAGGCAACAGTAGTAGTTTTCACGTTTTGCAAAACTTCCGACGGAATAATAATCCGATGCAACAGTGAAATTAAAAATTATTCAACCAATCAAAAGCTTCGATGAAAAAGATTAATGTGTTTAATTACCTGGGAGACTCAAATGAATAGAGAATGTGCGGTCAAGATATATGGATCTGGCCTCGTTCTCCAGTACAAAATTCAAAAGAATACATTATCTCAAGCGAGGCCAGAAGGGCTAATTTAAATTTAAACGAAAGAATATTAATCCGGCAGCCATTAATGAAAGTGGTCTATAGGGAGAGAGAGTTGACTTCGTCTCGTATTCCCCCTGCTCCTCAACCCCCACCCCTTAGACGCCTTCCTACCCTCCCCCTTCCTGCTTGCTTGACTAAAATAGAAAGAACAGTTGGTCATTGTCAATCATGAGCGCATAGTAAATGCTGTTACAGTTACTCCAGCCGTAGCCCTCAAGCGGGTTCTCAATGGCGCTACGACACAAGCAGCAAAGCCAGCGTGTTTCGAGCAGGCGTGCGATGACAGCCTGCGAGGTGTCCACGAAGTTCTGGCACACCTCTCGCGCGCTTGTCTCGCTCGTTAGCTCGAATCTTGCAGGCTTTACCAATGGTGCCACGATGCTAACGAGATCCTGCGCTTAGACTACTCTAACCTGGAAGATATGCTGTGCGTGAAATCTCTTGTCACACAGTTTTCCAACCACCAGCCTGGCTATGACTGAAGCAAGTCCAAATCCGAAATATAACATCGAAGAATGTTTACTTTGGATACCAAGATCTCTACAGAAGCTTGCCTTTTAAAGAGAAAGACAAATCTATATTTATTTAAAGTCTATGGTCCTTATTCCAAACAAAATTCCTCAAAACTTGGTTTGCATTCAAAAAGGGCATGCATTATTTTGGACTGGTCACGTTCACCGTGTGATTTCAAGAACAAATGACCGCTTAAAAGATTTTTGAAAAAAGACAGAGTTGTGGGAAATGGAAAATGATTATGGCAAAAGCAAAGCTGGGATTTCCACTTTTCCATTGTGCTGACTAAAGAGCTCGATTTGCTTAGATTAAACCCAAGAAGAGGCCAGGCAACCTCGTTCCTGGGGCCTTTTCCCTTAGTTGGGGTAAAAGGCCCTGGGAATAAGGTTGGAGGCCAGGGTGTATCCACAAAATGAACAAATGACCCTTGAGCGTGCAGTATATGGAGTAATTTGGAGTCAGAATTCGAAACACCGGCGATAAATCAACTCAATGAAGGTAAAATTGTAATTTTCTAAAACCATACGCCTTCGCGTGAGCTTTAAAGCCAAATGTTGAAAACATAAAATAGGCAGCTATTGTGCTACTGGTAAATATGTGTTTGCCGTTCTACGTTCGCCCTCTCGTTTTTGTGATTTCTTTGCCTTCACTCGTGCGACGTCCAAAAACTCGCCAGTTACTCAGCTTACTGGCCGCGGAGCTGGGGAGGGGCGGCGTGGGGGGGGGGGGGATGGGTCACGCTACATGTCTTGACATAAAAAGGGTGAGGTAATTTTATGCTTTAAGCTCACCATATGAACTTGTGGAATGTGAAGTCCAAGATACAAAATAACAGTTGATACTGTGTAAACTACAAACGGCGGATGTCTCCAGATGGTAAATGTATGTGAAGAACTCTCATCTTGATGTTCTATGGACCCTCTTCGATACCCAGGCTCTTTCTTCAAGTTTTTATGGAAAAAGAAGCCGAATACACAAATGGGTGAAGTCAAACCGGCCCATATAAGAAATGAAGTCCGCCAACCAAAACTATCAAGTAAAACCTGTAAAACAGGAGACACGATCATGATGCCTGCAGCGTGACCCGCTACTAGTGTCCCTGTGGCTAAAGATCGTCCCTTATCAAAAGACGCAGACACCACTAAAAACAAAGCTGTGTGAACACAGCTCGCGCCAAATCCATACATACAGCTAAAGGTGAAATATAACATCCACATGTAGGGCACTCGGGAGCTGGTCAAAAGGCTCACGATGCATATCAACGCGCCGCTTATGCTGACGGCCCGGCAGCCAAGTCGATCACACAATTTTGCCGCCAAAGGTCCAAAGAACGACGCACATGCCATGCACAGGGATCCCACCCATGCTGCGAAAAAAAAAAAAAAAAAAAAATCAAAGATGCTACAAATAATAGTAACCATGAAGAATTTATAGACCAGAGATCTATTCTTAACCTTTTTGGAACGAAAATCGAGCTGAAAATCCCGAATAACCATTTCAGCAGGGAATAAGGTTGCATTTCTCGATGACCTCGATGTCTGTAAACAAGTTGAGAATCCGAATGCGATGGCCTCTTAAGTTTAGCCTACCCATATGGTGAATCTGAATACCATTGAAATAAAAATTACTGAAACATTTATAAATTAAGAAATGTTTCCCCTTGGGAAAACCTAATCTCGGTGTCTAGCGAGTCTAGAATTAACCATGGAGTAAATTACGTCATGTCACCCGTTCTACCTGAATCTGTTTTCGAAATGGCATGCAAATTCGTGCATTTGGCACGCCCAGGTAAAGATCTGTTAAAACTTTATAGGAGGGTCCGACGTTGTAATCGCCAGAAGCAGCAGATTTGCACAAAGTTCTCTTTTTCGGGACATTGCTTAAAAAATGTTACCAGATGGATTGGTAGCGATATAAGGTTGTATTTGTTATCTAATAACACCTAGGCCAAACGTCGAACTTCATAAGAGACGAACTGACCATGAACTGCAAATTAGGTTCAACCAAACGGGTAAAGAGCGATTGTCGGGCCAAGCGTCGAAGCGAGGCTTCAAATAAGGCAAAATTTCGACTGCTTGAGCCGTATTAGCAACATGTATTCGGACCACATTTGGTTATTGTTAGGTCAAGGAGTCCTTTCGAAATTCAGAATTCAAATTATGATCGCTTTTTTATTAACCGCAGTCGGTTCCGAAAACTCCAAAACAGTAAAGGAAAAGTGAGCTTCATTCATGGGGCATCATAGACAATTCTAGTCATGATAAGCACCACAACTTGATCACAACAATCCCAAAAAAATGTCCAAAATCAGACAAGCATCGGAAAATATACTGTAATACCTCGTAAGTGCTAGACTTTTCGCTTTATTACCGTGACTCTTTCAATAATCGCTGTGGTTAAATGACTGGCTGCCGGCCAAGGTTCTCAAAACACGAAATGACCGGCAGTCGTTACTGATTTTGGGTGAATTTGACGAATCGAGAGAACTTAGCTGATCAAAAATATCATAGGCTGGGGCGGATCCAGGATTTAGTCAAGTAAGGTTCGGATAATTGTCCGAGGGCATGCTCCCCCGGGATATTTTGAAAATTAGGTCTTCGGAAACATGATTTCCAGTATTTTGAGGGAAAATTTAGGGGGTTCGGCCCAACCACCCGAACCACCACTGGATCCGCCTCAGTCATAGGTAGTTTTTATAGAATTCAAGGCGATCCTCTTGACCTATGAAACTTTGGATTGGCGGGTTGCTCAAGATCTGTCAAATTTAACAAAATCGTCAATCAATCAATCAATCAATCATATCCTTTATTTAAACACGATGAGGTTTAAAGCTGGGGGCTTGTGGGGTCGTGTGAATACTAGCGTCGACCTGCTAGTTTTGAAAACCTTGACTGGTCGCTGGTAATTTCGCCGCAGCCATTAGAATTTGCTTTGCTGCTTGTCTCAAACTCTGCTTTACGGCAAGCTACACAATACCCTACGCTCCTTCCCGTAACTGGGCCACCCTTCGTCATCTTCAAAAACAGTGCAGTCGTTACAGGCAGTAAATTTGCATATCAGACCCATGCATTTTCAAGTAGAAAACAAGCCTTGTGTGTGTTTTCGTCGTCAATCGAGTCCGAATTCGCTCTACAGCAGGGTCAGCAATGTTTAGATTTTTCCAATGTAAAAAATTGGGTTTGCGGTCAAGCTCAAGTACGAATGCTTCGATACCGAAGCTGAAATTAACAATATCATACGAAAATTTTTAATTTATTCTCTATGTTCGATTCAGGAAAAGATCGTGATGTATCTGAGAGTCGATCTTCGCACACTCTGTCTGTCTACCCGCAGACGGATAGCTAGCACCTACTTAGCGATCGAAATTCACTTGGACGAACTCATGCGCTTGACTCAAACGTCGAACTTATGATCCAGGGGTTTCACTGAAGGCCGGTTAACGACGGTCTGTTTAGCCTGCAGGCAGGCTTTTGTTTTTGAGTCCCGTTTCAAGTTACTTTGTTCATCTCATGTGCAAAGTTTGACCTTCGGTCAAGGCCGAAAAACTCGTAACGGCTTACCTGTGCGAGCTTTCCCCTGTCGAAAGTCCTCTAACAAGACAGGATTTAACACCCCAAAACTAAAAAGGAATCCAAGAATCAAAATACTTGATATCAAACCAAGACCGCACACAAACCAACTCCACACACTATCTTCCTGTTGACGCTTAGAGCTGATGCATTTTCCTCCATCTTCGGTGTCCATGATGAAAGATGATGTCTCCTCGTTTTTTATGTTTTATCCGTTCAGGCTGGGCTTGATGCTTAGAGAGCCATCGTAAGCTTAACAGACACTTAAGAACGGCTGCAGCTGTCCAACAAAGGAAAGAAGAACTGTCTTACCGGGTGGCGAGTTTTGAGATTCGAGTCAAAATATAATCTTCTCGTCATCGCGTGCTCTGAGTCAATTTACATGATTTATTCTGGAACAAACCAGTTTAGAATCCTTGAGGAAGAATCAATAAATGTGTACTGCGGTTTCATGAATGTAAGAAAGCGATTCTCGCGGTAATGAACCCTTCTTATGTAGCCAACTGGGAGCTGGTCATTATGTGTTGGTTCGTATTAAACCCGTCGACGGGCTGGCGTGTTAGCTCAGTTGGTAGAACACTGCACCAGTATCGCAAAGGTAAATACTGGCAAAAATAAATAGCTACCGGCGTCACGTAATAATTGCAGAACCTCACGTAAAAACGCGAAAATGATTGAAGAGAAAGAGAACATCACATTAAAAGTACAGCAGAAGGAAAAATTGCAACAAATATTTTACAGCTGCTTAAAAAGAAATAGAGATGCAAAATCTAGTTGGTAGGGTATTCGAATGGTCGAGTGCTCGCAAAATTTGGCTTTGTTCTAATTGCTCACAAAAATTATATGGGTGCTCGCTTGCTCGTGCGCGCAAAATTTTTGCAACTGCTTGCGTGCTCGCATTCTCGATAACATGTGCTCGATTACTCGAAATTTTGCTAATCCTGCTTTGCAGTTATTTTTTAAATATGTATAAACGTTAGATCAGTATGATGTAGTTGACAAAAATGTTGAAACATTCTTACCTCTGGCTTGAGTCTTTCTTCAACAGTTCAGTCTGTAACTGTTTTGGAGGCGCTGTATGTATTATCGGAAAAACTCGGCACGAAGCTCCATGACAAGCATTTCGTTCTTTGGTTTATTCGTTATCGACCATCTAGTACATCTCCTTGAGTGCTACCCCGACTAACTCACGTGACTACGTGACGTAATTTGGCATCAAGCAGGGTTGTAAGGTGCTGGGACTGGTTGAACTGCCCAGTCAAATCATTAGCTATTACTTGGCGCAAAACAACGTATCCTATCGATAGGAGAGAGACTCCGACTAACGGAAAATTTACGAAGTACTCGAAGTCCTCGCGGCTCGCCATCTGTATTTTTCTCAAAAGTGCTCGTTGCTCGCCATCTGTATTTTCTAAAGTGCTCGCTGCTCGCAAGAAAAATTTGACAACTGCTCGTGCTCGCAAAAATAGACACGCTGCTCGCATGCTCGCAAATGCTCGCAAAGACCATTCGATACCCCTTACTATTCCCGTGCAGGCAATTTAGGGGAGGGTCCATATCCCGACACTAGCAGATTTGGACCGGGGGTTCCAAATTTAGGGGGGGTCCAAATCCGCTGGCAAAAGTCTGGAAGCAATAGCTGCGAGCTCGTGAAGCCCTGATAATAACCTCTTTATGTTATAAAAAAGCTGGGAATGAAATATGTGTAAGGCGATCTGAATAACATTGGATCAGCTTGAAATAATGATTCTCTCCTAAAACAGGAAAACACTTGTATTTCTGTAACCACAGTCTAGACATTTGACAACTTCCTGTCGATCAAACGATCTCAATCGTGTTAATATCTAAGTTCTACCTTTTTTTTTTTTTTTTTGTAACATAAAATTAAGCATATATCAATTAAGTCTGGTAACACTACAGAGGGAAGAAATGATTATTAGTATTCTGGCTTCCCATCAAGTTTATCAACAAGCCCCCCCTTCCCCTCAAGTTTATTAACAAGCTCCCCTCCTTCCCCTCCCCCCGGCCTCCTCTCTTGGAACCCTCCCCCCTCCACTTCCCCGATCGAAAGCCCTGAAAATTATGAACCCGGCTGGGAAGGCCTCACTTTTATGGCATTTTGGTAACCCTTTCATTTCCTAGATTTCAATATCATTCTCTTTTATCAGTGTCTGTTATTCTTTTGTTATGATGTCAGGTTGGAGAGTGTAAAGTTCATAATTATGTTGTTTTTTTTCTGTTATCTGTCCACTTGAAAACTGTATTGGTTTGTATACAAGAGTTTCTTTTTGGCCAATTATGGAAGTGAAATGTCATTAGACTCTTGTCTATTCTGGAGGGGGTGGATGCCCTTACTGATTTTATGCTCTACAAGTCAATATATCTTTGTACGCCTTTCTGACCTCCCGTCGCATAAGTCCATAAATGACTGGATTAACAGCACTGTTGCTCACTAGCAGCACCAGTTGCCAAAAGTACAATTGTCGTGGAAGCGAATACTGGCCCCACAGTGCTTCATAAACATCCGTGCACACAGCTGGTGTCCAACAAACAAGGAACGCAATAAGGGTAACGAACAACATCCGAGTAATCCTCGCCTCGTCTGCAAAAGATCCCGAAGCATTTCGAGCAAGTCTCGAGTTCAAAATCTCGGCAAAATGTGCCCGAACCCTCCAGTAAGCTTTGAAGTAGCAGAATAACATCGACGGAAATATTACAACGCAAACCACACCATAAGCCCCGAGTGTGTACAGAGGGATGCCCTTGTGGTGGCTCATGTCTAGAAAGCAGAGATTCTTTCCAGTATGAAAGCGAAACGGTTGAGTTCCAAATGAAAACACGGCCGTCGCCAAAGCAATTGCGAAAATCCAAGCCACAAGAATTGAGAGCAAAATGTTCCTCTTGGTATAAATTCTCCGATAAATGGCTACAGACTTTGTTATCTTGAAAAACCGGTTGATGGCGATGAGAGCCATTGTGAATAGAGAAACGACAGTGAAGATATATATAAGACTGCCTTGAGCTTGGCAGAAGGCATCACCGAAAATCCACTGGCCTTTTATTAGTGATCCAAGGGATAACGTCATACACAAAACGGCGAACAGCAAGTCTGTGGCGGCGAGGCACGCTATGTAATAGTTTTGAGGTGCGCGGAATCCTCTGGTCTTGTACAAAGACAAACAAACCAAGGCGTTTCCCGAAACCGTAGATCCAACGAGAAATACCCAGAGTATGGATTCAAAGACTTGAAGGCCAGTATGTCTGCCCTCCAAAGATATTGCGAGCTCGTTTTCTCTCTGTGATGTTTCTTCTATGGTTGAATTACGCCTGAGCGAACGTTTTTTCGAGCAGTCAGATCTGGAAAGGTTAGCCACTGATGCAGAAATTTGCTAGACTGAAGCACTAAAAGGTCATCCCCCGAATCCACTTCTATAGAAAAAGAAAGGAAATTAGATACAGACTTCCAGATTTATCCTTATAGACTGAAAGGATTGCCTAACATGCAAAGATTAAAGTCGTTTTTCCATGGTGACTGACTTCCTTGATTACAAGATACCACTGCACTATGAAAACGGGCAGTATTTAGGACGAGGCCTCTTTTTGACATTACTTTCGTTTTGCGTTTCTCATCTAAAAAAGTATCGGGACAAGTTTACATCAGTTGATGCTCTGCATCTTTACAGCGATCTCCTCAAATTTCAATACGTTACAAGGGTAAAATTCAGTTTCGTTTAAGCGAACAAGGTATTTGTCATCACTGCTAAAAGTAGAAGCATTATCTTTCGGGGAATTCCCATAAATGTGACAGGGATAATTGGTAATTTTATATGGAATTAAAACCGAATCGCAAAGCTCCCCCCCATGGTCCCGTTCTTCCTTCAACTTAGGCTCAAAAGCGCTGATCCGTTTCAAGTAATCTCTTTGACCTCTGCTTTTCGGCCTGAATGAAAAGCCGAAACTTTAAATATAGAAAAAAAATCAACGATATCAATAGACACATAAATCATTACCAATAAATTCTTGATAGCTTTAACCTGCTATCACATGATATTTTTACGAAAGGAATTCTTGACCCCAGGTTCTAATAGCTATGGTTGGGTTTCAGGTGACGTCACAAGCTTTGCTGAAGTTAGTGTCCGCCATGTTGGTGTCCCTCGGGTGTCAAATTTATGAATAATTAGTCGATTTCTATTGTGAAGCCCTCTCTCTTATCGCCGTATTATTTCGCCAACTACATGAATATCCAGAAAGAAAAAAGCGATAAAAGTATCTGGCATTCATCTTAAGGTATCCCAGGGCTCTCTGAGTATGCCGAAAGCCTAGAGAGTTGGAAGGAAAGATGTTTGCAAAAGATCTCGGTCATTGGGGTTGACCCTGCAAGCATACCAGCCGAGAAGTTCAGTCCAAAATGCTTGCCTCCTGTGGAAGCGTCGGACTTGCTGAGTTACCTCGTTCTTGAGACCAGCTTCTACACCAAGAAGCAGTTCAAGGCGTTCAAGAGTCTAGAGGCGTTTAATCAAATGGTGTCGGGATTTGTAACCTCAGTTGTAGGCAAAGTAATCGCCGGCAAGTATGCCGTGAGAGCACGAGTTTGGCATTCACAGCATATGAATGATCCTTTAGTTAACGTTTGGGTCATTTCCGAAAACGATGAGACTATTTTGTCAGCTCATTGCTTGGGATGCAAAGCTGGACTGGCTGAGTCATGCTCACATATCGCGAGTGTTTTATTTATGTTAGAGGCAACTACTAGAATTCATGGCAAGCTCGCTGGGTGTCACGAAAACTCAGACACCGAAAACTCAGGTTCCTCGAAGTGTTCTCCAAGCTTCCGAGGTGCTCCATAAATCGATAGTGCATAGCATAAAGCATGAACCAATTTTTTTATAATATAACCGGTGGAATAATGTAACAAATCCGACGCGAAAGACGGACAACAATATCAAGAGTGATTCTTCAGTGAAGCGAATCGTGACGGCGCTGATGCCGAGTCTTCTTCCGCGTTGTTTTTCTCTTTCTGCCTCATTTAAGAACTCTAGCCCAAGGGTCGCAAAATTGTCTTCGTTTTGGGACTGGTGGGCCGATTCTCTGTTTGTATCCATTATTATCGCGAAATATTTAAGAATTTTAACAGAGCGAGAACAAGGATCTCTGCGACGAAGTACAAAAAGGTAAACAAACGTCCCTTTCGGCTCGTCAAAATCACGCCACATTTTAATATTTTGGTGTTGGAGCGAGCGCATTTGATCCCGTTAACTGTGAATGAAAAGTTCAAAATTAACGGGAAAAATGGAGGAAATCTAAGCTAAATGAAGTCTTGTGTCACTCTTAAAATGTTTTAATACTCAACCATCGGACGATTTTGCGAAACGTGCAACTTGCGGCCTTGCTTTTGCTGCTTCAGTTGGATCGAGACCCAAAAGGTCAAAATACACGGAGTGATCATGAGTCGAGTTTATCTCTTGAATTTTCGAGGAGTCTGAGTTATCGGGGTCTGAGATCTGAGGTCTGAGTTTTCGGGATGTGAGTTTTCGTGACACCCCAAGCTTACTTGTACTCAGGTAAAATGCTCATGGATTTTGCCGACATAGGTCAATGAAGTGCCGTATGTGAGGGCTAAAGACATCGATTTCTCATCGGCTAAGAAGCTCAAAGAAAAGCTCGACCAAAAAATCGAGGATCTACAACAGCCGCAAGCCTCGAACCATACAACAACTTCTAGTTCCTCCTGTTCTTCCCCTTGATTTGTAATGATGTTAGGTATAGCGCATTAGATCATATATATAATGAGTTTTGCGCTATAGAAATAATAAAATTATTAAATTATTATACGAAAAAATCCTTAGTCTTTATGCTTTCCACTTTTGCTCGAACAGCCAACAATAATGCATAAAACCATCCCTTCTTTCTCACATGAACTCTTCGTTAGATACGGTTTGTTTACGCTCGAGGGACACCAAGATGGCGGATAGTAACCGTTGCTAAGGTATTGGTCACATGGGTGAAACCCAAGGATTGCCTTCGATTGCCCTAGGAGCTGGAAACGAGAAATTATACAAATAAACGTGTCACACAACAAATTTGGGAGCGAATAGCTGTATTCGGATCATGGGTCGACTTGGTGAATTTGTAGCGTTTTTCATCGTCACTCTATTTGTTTCTTATGTTGTCAAAACGCTGTGAGTTAAATGCTATTTTCCCTTAATTGAACCGTGAAATTATGCTTGTCGAGTTGCTGTTTAATCATACGACGGGTAAATATCACGTACTCCTTTCCGTTTTACAGAATATTCATGGGATATTTTGCTCATATTGTGAATCACTCTCCCGGACCTTGCAGAGTTATAGAAGGTAAGTTTAACGAGGCTGTATTTTTTGAGAAATAGCTCTGCAGCTGCATGGAATATTTGAATCGATTGCTAAAATTATATTGCATTAAGTAACCGTCTTTGGCCTCGAGGCTTCCGCGCACTTGGGCATGGATTTTGTCTGTGAAGAACGTTTTTACTTGAACAGCCCGCGTTGATTAGTTTTACACTTTCATTTGAGTAATATTTAATCTCTCGATGATTCAACTGTGCTAATTACAGGTCATCTCACTCCCATTTGTTCTGGTATTCAGGTCAGTTCCATGACAACTGTGTAATTTAGTCCATCAGCGCGAATGCTTCCCAGAATACAACAAAAGCACTCTTAGAAATTGTAATCGATCGATGCACTATGTATCTCGAATGAGAGAGGGTAGAATACATGGGGTCCTGGTCGCGTTTCACGCTCAAATTTTGGGAAGGTTCGCGGGTCACGTGTTATTTAAACAACTGTCTTTATGTGTGCGAGGTCTCAGGGAAATCTCTAGGTTTTTGCGAAATGAAAGAAAAAATTCACGGTCGAGTATTTTTCATGATGCAAATCACGCCTCACACCACAGCTATCCCAAGCTCACGTCTCGAGGAAAAGCGAAGGACTATATCGTCTGAAATAACACAGAGAGCCCACACAAGCGGCGTGTCTGGTCGTTTGTTCGAAATATTAAAGAAATGTATGGGAGAATATTGAAGAGCATCCTCGGAGACCCAGGGGCTGAGTCGATTTCAAGTTAAGGGCTGAAGAGCCCCTGGGGACATTGTCTTACAAGACTAGTTCCAAACGGTCGCAGTCGTTCTGGCATCTGATTGGTGCCAGAAAATCTTTGTGTTTTTCTGCCCAATCAGAGTGAAGTGTCCTTTCGTGTGTTTTAACACGCACATATTTTTCAAGCTCTTTTGCTCGCTATGTTTGTTTGGGCCGTGCGACGAAGCTTTGACCGAGGTGAAAAGTTTCAGTCTCAGCACACAATGTAAGAGAAATCGATCAGATTGTCCGTGAAATCTTACCGGAAATTATACTGAATACTTTCGCAGGTATCACAAGAGAACGAGTTTAAAAGTTTGCGAGGTTCGTATAAAACATAATGGTTGCAGGCATTGATATCTCGCTTTAAACCTTAGATGAGATGTAAGCCTAAATCTTTCAAGATTTTTTGTATAATTTGCTGTAACTGAAACTTTTCCAATCCCGTGAAGCTATTTCGTCGCACGGGCCACGCAGGTATGTCGAGCAACTGGCGCTTACGCAACTTTTTGTACACGCCCGGCCAAAATCTAATATACTCTTCGCTTAAAAAAAAAGAAAAGCTAAACGTGGAAACTTTTGTTTATTAGATTTGGGTAGATAACCCTGTACTAAGCTGACATTGACAATAAAGCAAACCCGCCCTTTCCATCCAATATTTCTTGGTCTTTGGTTTTGTTTTCCCCAATGAAAGCAGCATCAATTCCCAATAATCAAAGGTATTTAGCTTGGTCTTCAACAATCGACAAAATAGGTGAAATGACAATGACCAAGGGATTAGAAGAGAATCCGTGGCCTTTCGAGTTCAAGAATTTGAACACTCAACGCAGCAGTTGAAAGATTAAACTTTCTCCAAACCCCTTCGGTAACTGTCCGAAGACATATCTCCTTTCCACGATGTTCTCTATGATTAGTCTTTGTTCAGATTTTAATTAGCTAACCGGAAACTCAGCTAAGCTTTCTTTCTAAGCGCCAGTTGCTCGACATACCTGCGTGGCCCGTGCGACGAAATAGCTTCACGGGATTGGAAAAGTTTCAGTTACAGCAAATTATACAAAAAATCTTGAAAGATTTAGGCTTACATCTCATCTAAGGTTTAAAGCGAGATATCAATGCCTGCAACCATTATGTTTTATACGAACCTCGCAAACTTTTAAACTCGTTCTCTTGTGATACCTGCGAAAGTATTCAGTATAATTTCCGGTAAGATTTCACGGACAATCTGATCGATTTCTCTTACATTGTGTGCTGAGACTGAAACTTTTCATCTCGGCTAAAGCTTCGTCGCACGGCCCAAACAAACATAGGGAGCAACAGACCTTGTTGTATGTGTGCGTGTTAAAACACACGAAAGGACACTTCACTCTGATTGGGCAGAAAAACACAAAGATTTTCTGGCACCAATCAGATGCCAGAACGACTGCGACCGTTTGGAACTAGTCTTGTAAGACAATGTCCCCAGGGGCTCTTCTGCCCTTAACTTGAAATCGACTCACAGCCCCTGGGTCTCCGAGGATGATTGAAGAGTCGTAATATCGTAAACTTATATCAAGGAATGTCTATGTTGAGGCTCAAAAGAAATGTAAACCTACCTCACTTGCTGTGTATTGTCGTTTCTGTGGTTCTAAATGGCGAATTTGAGCGATTTGGTAGATTTTGCGTTGACTGTTACTTTACTGTCTAAGAAGGAGACTGTAAAGTAACAGTGAACAGTCGCAATTCGGAATATTCTGTTTTGGGCTTGCTTTGCCATCACTGTTTTTCCTCGAGACGTGAGCTTGTGACACCTGTGGTGAGCGCGAAGGTTTTAGACGGTACGAGCGAGGAGGAATAAACTCATAAAAGAAAAAACCTTTAACAAGTGGAGAATTTTCGTTTGTAAGTAGCGCCAACGCGACGGAGGCCTTTGGGTGGGAGATATTGGAGAACTCTACGCTACACCGTAGATAAACGATTTCTATAAACGTCTCATCACCGCGCGTTAGTGAATACGAAATGCGTTTTATACGCCAGCATGATTAACAAGCATGGCCGAACACATCATGAAACCATATTCCTACATTAATTATGGTTGAAGTCAATTTACTGCTAATCGTCTTGGTGTAATCGTATGATCGGTTTACAATTTTTTATGAGTTCGCGGCCCCTTGTTCACACCCATTTTTGGCATATTATGGAATTTTTCTCGCCAGCACAAGCTAAATTAAGTTCTGACTAAATCGGCAAAGGTCAATGGTTATTGTACACTAGTATATACTAAAACAATGGATAGCGTTGAAGGCGCGCTCTGATTGGCTACTCAAACTCCGAATATCCTTTGCTATTTACCTCCGAGCAACTCGGGGAAAAAATGGCGTGCCGGTTTGCATCCGTGTCAAGCGAAGAAATCACTCAAATAACGACGAAGCAGTTCCTGAAAACACAGAGAAAGCGACTAAATTTGGTTTGGCCGTGTTTAAAGGTAATGGTAACCGGGAGTTTATCGATAAAAACCAATAAAAAAGGTTTTGTTTACAAATGCAAATTAATCTTGCGGAACCTTCACTTGAAAATCAAAGTTGAATGGTATCTTTTACAGAATGGTTTCAAATACAGAAAGAGTTTGCAACACCATTTAATTTGAAGAAATGTCGCCATCAGAGCTAAACAAACGTCTTCAGAAATTTTATCTGTCAGCGAAAAAGCAAGACGGCAGTTTTTGCAAAAAAAATTGCTTACCGCGATCCGAGCCGCGTTGGATCGTTACGCGCGGGAAAATGTTGGAATCGTTGCTGGAATGTATGAATTAAAATCAATTTTTAGTGGTGTATATTATCTCACTGTTTTAGTATGTACTAAAACAACTATTCACCTCAGTGTCGGTGGTCAGCAGTGGATATTTACCTCGCCGCTTCGCGGCTCGGTAAATATCCACCACTAACCACCACTTCGGTGAATAGTTGTTAAATGTTCCAATGAAATAGAAACTACAACCGCGCTATAATTTCGTTCATAGTGCACTTTAAAACCTAGACAACAAAAGTAAAGCACACTGATCGTTGCGATGCAACACGGAAGGATTTTATTCGTAAAAAACGCATGCTACATCTCAATTACCGCACTTTCTATCGGTTTACTGGTAGAATAACTCACGGGGAATGTTGAGAGAACCCTCGAAAAGTTTATAAATCACGGGCCGGTGGCGAGGGATTTACAAACCCTTCGAGGATTCTCGCAAATACGTGGGTCATTACCACAGTACACCGATAGACTAAGTGCGATCTGTTACTGTTTTTAAAATAAACTTCAATTTTGAAGGGGTTTACCAGTGTAAAAGAACAATAGGGTTTTGACCACAACCTCGCTCCTTAGTTAGGGGTGGCCACCCTCCCCCCTCCCCCCCAAGTAAGAGAAAAGGCCCTGGAAACGAGCTTGTGGTCACCAATCAGGGCCCTCATTATTTTATAAATTCTTATGTCCCCCTCCTAAGAAACGTCAAATCAGCATATCGCCGCTAAGGCCCGACATTATCCTGTCTACGTCCTCATGAGAGTATTTTCTCCTTTGGTGATTTTCAGGGAATGGCTCAGAGGACCTCGCTCTCCTTGACGATGGACTAGTGTTCGTGTCCTCTGTAAGTTTCTGCTGTCGTAAATTTATACATATCTATTTAAGAGTTGGTCGTCCCTCCATCGAGCAGTGACAGCTTAATTTTCATTCCAGGTTATAGAGGTTCATTTGTATGAAAAATCCTCATTTTCCTATTTGAGGAGCGTAAACAATTTTTTTGTAAGAGAGATTTTTCATTACGATGAATTAATTTTTCATTCCACGGGAGGGTGAGAGAGGGGGTAAAATGCAGCCTAATACCCCCACGATACCAGGTTCGTCTTCTTGTCAGACTCACTCAAGCCTAGTCCAGGCGTACAGTTTTAAATTAAAACAGAGTGCGACCGTAAATGACACTGTAGCAGCGGCGGAGACGCGGCGGAACGAAAAAATGGAAAGAGGCCTGGGTCGAGTCAACCCAAAGTATCGCGCTTCGTTTAACTAACTGGACGCTTGAAAAGTGCTAGAGCTCATCTTGACACGCGGGCGAGAGTAAGCATTTGACTTTTGATTTCTTAAGACATTTGACTTTAATTTGGTAAATTTTATTACTTATTTATAAAACAGGGGCTTCGTTACAGACTTAGCATGTCGTACGACTCGGTGCTTGACACGCGCGAGGGCAAACTTTTGACGTTTGACTTCAACAAACCCAATCAAGATCCCGTGGAACTGACACTGAAGAATTTTAATCATTCGGGGTTTAACCCGCACGGGATCAGTGCGTATCAGGATTCATCTTCAGGTGCAGTTTCCCTCTTTGTTGTGAATCACCGACCAGACGCCCAAGCCATTGAAATCTTTGACTTCGAACTGGAAACTCACTCACTGATTCATCGGCGCTCTGTGGTGAATGAACTGATCTGGAGTCCAAATAACTTACATGCAGTAGGTATGTGAAATAACTAGCCTTCCGATCTTTCGGAGAGAAAAAATGTTGTACAAAGAGCTAATAATCACGCAAGTTAAAATCGAGCAAACTGACTTGAGTGCAAGGAAACGTAAATGAGCGATCAATTTTAGTCTTGCAGTTAATTGGTTTAGAGATGGGTGTGAGTTTTCTCGACAGATCACCAAGTGAAGTACAGCAAAACTATTGTAATCCGGATTATCAGGCTCAGCCTACGCAATGTGACTATGCATAAAAAAATTAATTGTTCCAAGATTGACAATCATGAAGAAATACTTGGGGTAATAACCAAGCTAGTAAACAAGCATTCTTCATTCGAGCTTCAAAAAGCGTGTTTCTCCTCCAGCGGGGCGATTTGGGACGAGTTGGGGAAAGGTTTGCCAGGGGTCTGGTAGTAATAAGTCTGGCACTACTAGTACTGGCCCATGGCAGACCTCTAGATCTCGCCGGCTCGCGTTGCTTGAGGGTTCATACTTTCCCGCGGTTGTAGAAAAAATACTTGAACCAAGGCGCTAATAATGAGGCTTGCTCGCAGGCTAGCGTTTTCCTTGCGTTCTTGATGAGCGCTTAACACGTGGGCTAAATTTAGCATCATCGTTTTACTCTTGAAAAGTACTTTACTAGATGAGTGTTTGTATGAGGTAGTGGAATCGATGGCAGTAGATCCCGGATCCAGAAACTGAATTTACCCATTCAAGACTCTACCCTACGTAAAATAGGGAGCAAGTTTTTTGTAGAAGCTAAATATGATGCATTAGAGGAATGTAAGGATTGTTTTGGGAATTGCATATCGAGCATGAATGGCTGTCCGCCGGTCCGTGCATTGCCTACACCAAACTGTACACCCCATCCTAAGTGGACCTCTCAACGTCTTTTAAGAAAATGTCATCTGATTTGTTGTTTCTTCGGATTTTTACTCTGTACATTTTTTTGCAGGTCCAGATTCCTTTTACGTGACAAACGACAATTTCTTTCAATATGGAACATTGCTGCACTTGCTTTATCTGTTTATTTTAAACAACTTTTTGGCTTCAAATATTGTGTATTTCGACGGATTTAAAGCCATCGAAGCGATAGGCGGAGTCCATCCTAACGGTATAGCCTTGAGTACAGAGAAAAGGTAAGCAGTTGTCATTGTTAAGAATTGATCGCAATTAACACCGGCCTGTACCGTAATTCCCATGAGCGACCAAGACGGAATTTCTCCTCACAATATATATACGCAGAAAAAGTGATAAGAATAAAGAAAAATATCATTCAGGTAATTATTAGTTGATCCAATACCAAAGGGTCCAAACCAGCATCATACGAATTGAATGGCAGACATTTAAGAGAATTACTAATTATTGAGACCCTTGGAGCGAAAGGATCAAATGAAATAGATCACATTTTGACTTGCGGATGATATAATGGTAAAGAAAAGATCCGTGTAGGGTGTGGTCCAAAAATAAATCAATGATAGATGAACTGCCGAAAGGGGAGCCTTAAAAAAAATCCAAGCTTAGACAGGATTTGAATGCGTACCTACAGATAGTAGTGAATGAATGTACAGATAAATACGTGAATAAATAAAGGAATCAGTGATTGAATAATTAATATTTAATAATAATTAATATTCCTAAAAGAATTTGGGAGGACTCACCGTAAAGCCTGTTTAAGTCCGTGCTAAGCCGAAGGGAACGGAATTGTATGTTCTACAGCTTCTTGTGTGCCTCTTTATTTTCTGTATGTTTCCCCTCTTTTGCAAAAACTGCGTTTAATACTCTACTCAAACTAAAGTTGTTGAATCCTTTTAGTTTTGTTTTTGCGTCTGCAAGTCGCGATAACGGTGTGGCAGTTTACAGACGTCGTCATGACAACACCTTAGAGGCTTCTCAGGTGGGTCACTTTAACGTTAAAAAATAATGAATATCCATTCTTTGAATGCCAGGGAATGAAACTCGTGAACGTACTGTTGGGAATCATTTCTGCTACCATCATTAACGGTGCGTATACGTACGGGACTTTCAGTGCAATGCTCAACGAGTTTGCATGATAATTCCGAAAGGTATCAAAAGAGTCTCCCTGCTGAGAAGAACTGCCGCACCATTCTAGCCGCGAACCATTTTTCACCGGTATCTTTGACAATTTTTATTGTATATTTTCTGTATGCAGATAATTAAAGTCGGAGCACTTGTTGATAACATCAATGTCGATCCTGTTACTGGGAATCTTTGGTTGGCAACGTTACCGAAAGTTATGGACATCGTTGAGCACTCAAAAAATATCAGCCACTTTACTGCTTCCCAGGTTCTCGAGGTACAGCTAGGCAAGCCATCTGCTTCTGGGGTCGCTTTTCCTGATCATAAGGTTCGTGGTGTGTACAGGAATGACGGAAAGGAATTGTCTGCTTCCACCACTGCACTTGTCTATAAAAGCCAACTTCTCGTTGGAACTTTACATACTAACATGCTTTATTGTGAGGTGAAATACTACTGATTCGCTCGAAAACTAACTTCCCAAAAAGGGTAAAGGGTGATGTGCTTGTTTCTTGTAGAGCATGCCGAGTTTCAAGCGCTTTCTCAGCTTCAACGGTAGATGACTTAGTTTCGTGATACGAACGTTACATATACAACCAAAATATAGAGTTGATATAAGTTAGTGTACTTTTTCTTTTACTATTCATATACAGCTCTGCCTGGGGTGTCCCAGAATCAGTGAACTTGAAAAATCACGTGAATTTGTTATAAATAAATTCATACGGTATACGTAACGAATTGCGTGTTGTTATCTAGATAGAGTCTCAGATCATAGTAAAGTCCCTGGGCCTATCAAAACACTTTAAAACAATCAATTTAAAAGCGCAATAAAGGAAAAACTCTTTGAAATTCTGAAAAAAGAGGATGATTATATAAGAATTGCTGATATTAGAGTACAATTTTCAAAATTATAACTGTGTGTACTTTCAGTATATACTACAGTCTGCCCTCCTGTTTCATTCTTTCTATAAGCCACATGGCAAACTAGATTGTTCGTCTATATATTATAATTATACATATAAATATTCATTTTCTATAGAATTCTTTTCTATTTTTTTTATTTTCCTCTCTTGTGCCCACCTCGAATAGCCCTAGCTACTTGCGGGCCCAAGCATTGTAATTTTCCGTATTAAGCTTAAATAAAATTTGTTGTTGTTGTTGTTGTTGCCTTTATTTTGCGTTTTTTACAGTCGATCGGGGGACTCCAGAGTTTTGAAATCGAAAGTTTTATTTAAAAAATTTAAAAGCTTAGCTGAATGAAGAATAAACGAATAACTACTATCTTCTTTCGTTCCTCTCGTGCCAGGGCCGGGTTAACTGAATCAAAGCTGGTAAGCCTAGTGTGAAATCCGATGTCAGGTCTGAAATATTTAAAAGAAAATTAAGTTTAATTCCTTTTGTCTAGAATATAGTTATTGGGTACAAAAAAAGAAAAGAGAAAATAATCTTAAAAAGGCTTTTGAACAAAGGAATAAAGAAACGCAGATTAAAATTTCACCTTTGGTAAGCGCTTTAAATATCGATCTTCGAATAACTGGGCTAAGACCGTTTGCAGATCTCTTGCATTCTCTCTTCACCCGCTTGCTCCGTTGCGTGTGTCTCAGATCAGCAACATTCTTAAACGACTGCGCTTGTGCAAACTTTGAAACGACATTCGAGACGACATTCCCGTTCCCCGAGTCCTTGACTGAGTCCTTGACTGAGCTCTTATGTTCGTGTCGTTACTCGTGTGGCTCTGGGGACGAGAATAAGAGCTAGCCCAAATGGCGGCGCGATGGTTAAAGAAACTAAGTTGTCTCATAAGGCATTAAAAGCAAATCCATCGCACCCGCTGGTAAGTTTGGACAGCATTATTTTAGATACAGTAGCTATATCCCAAGGTGATTTCAAACAGTATCACTTTCCCAACAAAGGCAATTTTTTTTACAAAGAAAAAAAAAAACAGCTGGTCGCACGATTCATTCGAAGAAACGAAGCATCGGTCCTAGGTCGGAAGTGATCTATTATTTTTGTCATTGTTTTCTTTTATGAAACAACTGCATGCATGCATACATACATACATACATACAGACAGACAGACAGACAGACAGACAGACATACATACAGACAGACAGACAGACATACATACATACATACAGACAGACAGACAGACAGACATACATACATACATACATACGTACGTACATACATACATATACTTTATTTCAACTCGAATTTTCAGAGTAGCTCTGTTGAGCTAATATTTTCGAGAAAGAAAAATACACAAGTCTGTCAAATTATAAGTAGAACTATTACTAATACAATAATAAAAAATACTACTAAAATTTCATTTTCCTTACGGCTATCTTAAAATCTTTAAATGATGTAATTGTTCTCATGCTGTCTGGGGACAAATTCCAAGTTTTTGCTGCTTGATATCGGATGCACTCAAGACCATATTTTGTTGTTTTTGGTATAGGTAGAGTCAAAATATTCTTTCCTCTCAGTGAATAACTGGAATTACGAAGAACAAAAAGTTCTTTTAGATATCCAGGATACATAGAAACAAATAAGCTCTTGAAAACTACCGTTAGAGTTTTGATAAGTCTTCCAGTATATAAGGATGCTATCTTTGCTTTCTTTAACAGATCATTATAACTAGACAGTGGATCATTAAGAATAAATCGTAAAATACGTTTGTTCAAAGACTCTGTTATCACAATTTCTAGTACCAGAAAAATGCCAAATAAGAGAGCAATATTGAAAGTGTGGTAGAAAAAAAGCTTTATATAAATGCAGCATTACATTACTGGTAATAATGTTTTTATATCTCTAAGAACACCAAATCATTTATTAACCTTTTCACATATCTGTGAGAAGTGACAATTAAAACTCAAATCCTTGTCGATAGTTACACCCAATAATTCGATTGAATTCTTAACTGGGAAAGAAAATTCATATTCACTATTTGCACCAATCATCATTGCCTGATGCTTGTCTGGATTTACAATCATGCCATTTCGCTCATACCAACTGTTAGCAATTCCAAGTTCATATTCCAGCCGTCTGTTAAGCATTAATTTCGAGTCCTTGTCAGACAAGTACAACTGTTGATCATCGGCATAGGCATTCAAGTTTGCCTGCTTAATGTGATAGAATAAATCATTGATGTGAATGTTGAAAAATATGGGGCCATTAGGACACTTCCCTGGGGGACTCCTCTTCTCACTAACTCCCATTCAGAAAATGTGTCTTCAATACTCACACACTGTGTTCTTGCAAAAAGGTAGCTCCTCAAGAGTCCAATGCTCATTCTCGCCAAGACCATAAGCCTTAAGTTTGGCAAGCAAGAGAGGACGAGGGAAACTGTCAAAGGCCTTTGATAAGTCCCTAGAAACAGTTGCCACAGTTTATTTACTATCAGGACTTTTCCTCCAGTCTTCTATCTGCAGTCTTAATAAAGAGGTTTCACAGCTATAATTTGGGCTATATGCAGAGATGAGATCTGATAGTATATCTTGATAAAAAGGCCCAAGTTGTTTTGCTAGGATTCATTCAAAAATGTTATTGAGGGCCAGAAGAACAGATTGTAGTTCTTTTTACAAAATTAGTATATGAAGTATATTTATAGTATGGAGTTATGTGGACATCTTGTTATTTATCGCACAGGAAGTACCTTGAACGTTATCTTAGATTTTATACTTAACTGAACAAACTATCACGTTGAACCAACTACATACAAATGAATCGGCTATAGAGCTGATCAGAGTTTGGAATCAAACAAATCATACAGAGATCGTGGCTCTGTCGTCGATCACCTTGTTAATTCTGAATCGTTATCAGCAAAACATGATTATTTTTAATATTTTGTTTGTGTAGATGGATTTTCAAGCAGAGCCTCGCCAAGTCAGCTTCCTCAGTGATCATAACTACTGGATTTCGTGTGGTAGGTACAGCTTTTAATATCAGCCAGTTCCTATTTATGGCTGAAGTTACCGGGCCCATAGAGTAAGACAGAGCTTAAATAGATCTTGCTTAATCCCAGAGCAATTCTGAGCCGTGTTCCCAATGTGTTGCACAAACGGCAGTCTGGATCTAGATCTTTTGTGTGCATGCATGCTTACTAGAATGCCACCTTTTGCACTGACTCTGGCAGTTGCAATGAAAAAACAAAAAACAAGTGTGCACCTGTCATACTCTACAGACTATAACAGTTACTATACCTGTGAGAGTGGAGGACAGAACTGAATGCAGAAAATACACTATTCAGAGCTAGTAATGAAGTTTATTATAATTAAGGAACCAAAAAGAAAAGAATGATAACAATAGCTACAAAATTAATTAATTGGCATAAAAACTAAAGAACATAAACCAAACATGATTGAAACCCCCAAAAACAAAACAAATGAAAGAACAAAGAGAACCAAAGAAATCAAAGAAAAATAAAACAAGTGAATACAGGTGGCAGCAATGGGAGGGGACCCCTTACATGACCTCTTGATCCCTGCATCCCAGGTTTGATCCTTACAGGGTATTAACCTTTACACCCTAACATAAGAATGCATATTCTTCACATGCTACTCTATACATTTCCTAAGATGCTGACAAAGAGCTTCTTTAATTGGAGATCATTTCCTTATTCCTCTAACCTTAGTGTGTGATTTAGGGTGACATTGTAAGGAGAAATTACATGCTGGTCACTCTTAGGGATTGAAAGGGATAAAAAGGAGTTGCAATACACCAGGTAGCCACTCATTGCCACTGAAAGCAGGATACGGCACCCTGGAATGACAAATCACTGGGCTTCCTGTTCAGTCTTTGACTTTTGATTTCTTAGAATCCCCAAGAGCCAATGGACTGATATCAGAGCAAATACAACCATTTGATGAAGTTATCCTGGACTTCATGAAAGAACAAGATATTCCAGGGGCTAGTGTTGCCATAAGTAGAGGAGGAGCAGTGAGATATTGTCAAGGTAAATACAAAATATATATTTATTTGAAAATAAAATCAGCTTGCCCTTTTGAATTGGAAAGAAAATTATGGCTTGTCCTTAGCTCTTATCTGAAGTAAAATGAACAGTAAAGGTTTACAAAATGTAGAATTTTACATTCCTTACTCAACTGAACAAGGCTATCAAAGTAAGGTGATGAAACCTTTGAAACATACAATTGTTTCAAATTTGCTGAAGATATCCATGCTGCCTATCCCAACAAGGGCTTATATTAAATATAAGAAGAGGCCAGGCAACCTCGTTCCTGGGGCCTTTTCCCTTAGTTGGGGTAAAAGGCCCTGGGAATAAGGTTGGAGGCCAGAGTGTATCCACAAAATGAACAAACAACCCATGACCCTTGAGCGTGCAGTATATGGAGTAATTTGGAGTCAGAATTCGAAACACCGGCGATAAATCAACTCAATGAAGGTAAAATTGTAATTTATTAAAACCATACGCCTTCGCGTGAGCTTTAAAGCCAAATGTTGAAAACATAAAATAGGCAGCTATAGTGCTACTGGTAATTATGTGTTTGCCGTTCTACGTTCGCCCTCTCGTTTTTGTGATTTCTTTGCCTTCACTCGTGCGACGTCCAAAAACTCGCCAGTTACTCAGCTTACTGGCCGCGGAGCTGGGGAGGGGCGGCGTGGGGGGGGGATGGGTCACGCTACATGTCTTGACATAAAAAGGGTGAGGTAATTTTATGCTTTAAGCTCACCATATGAACTTGTGGAATGTGAAGTCGAAGATACAAAATAACAGTTGATACTGTGTAAACTACAAACGGCGGATGTCTCCAGATGGTAAATGTATGTGAAGAACTCTCATCTTGATGTTCTATGGACCCTCTTCGATACCCAGGCTCTTTCTTCAAGTTTTTATGGAAAAAGAAGCCGAATACACAAATGGGTGAAGTCAAACCGGCCCATATAAGAAATGAAGTCCGCCAACCAAAACTATCAAGTAAAACCTGTAAAACAGGAGACACGATCATGATGCCTGCAGCGTGACCCGCTACTAGTGTCCCTGTGGCTAAAGATCGTCCCTTATCAAAAGACGCAGACACCACTAAAAACAAAGCTGTGTGAACACAGCTCGCGCCAAATCCATACATACAGCTAAAGGTGAAATATAACATCCACATGTAGGGCACTTGGGAGCTGGTCAAAAGGCTCACGATGCATATCAACGCGCCGCTTATGCTGACGGCCCGGCAGCCAAGTCGATCACACAATTTTGCCGCCAAAGGTCCAAAGAACGACGCACATGCCATGCACAGGGATCCCACCCATGCTGCGAAAAAAAAAAAAAAAAAATCAAAGATGCTACAAATAATAGTAACCATGAAGAATTTATAGACCAGAGATCTATTCTTAACCTTTTTGGAACGAAAATCGAGCTGAAAATCCCGAATAACCATTTCAGCAGGGAATAAGGTTGCATTTCTCGATGACCTCGATGTCTGTAAACAAGTTGAGAATCCGAATGCGATGGCCTCTTAAGTTTAGCCTACCCATATGGTGAATCTGAATACCATTGAAATAAAAATTAGTCAAACATTTATAAATTAAGAAATATTTCCCCTTGGGAAAACCTAATCTCGGTGTCTAGCGAGTCTAGAATTAACCATGGAGTAAATTACGTCATGTCACCCGTTCTACCTGAATCTGTTTTCGAAATGGCATGCAAATTCGTGCATTTGGCACGCCCAGGTAAAGATCTGTTAAAACTTTATAGGAGGGTCCGACGTTGTAATCGCCAGAAGCAGCAGATTTGCACAAAGTTCTCTTTTTTGGGACATTGCTAAAAAATGTTACCAGATGGACTGGTAGCGATATAAGGTTGTATTTGTTATCTAATAACACCTAGGCCAAACGTCGAACTTCATAAGATACGAACTGACCATGAACTGCAAATTAGGTTCAACCAAACGGGTAAAGAGCGATTGTCGGGCCAAGCGTCGAAGCGAGGCTTCAAATAAGGCAAAATTTCGACTGCTTGAGCCGTATTAGCAACATGTATTCGGACCACATTTGGTATTGTTAGGTCAAGGAGTCCTTTCGAAATTCAAAATTCAAATTATGATCGCTTTTTTATTAACCGCAGTCGGTTCCGAAAACTCCAAAACAGTAAAGAAAAAGTGAGCTTCATTCATGGGGCACCATAGACAATTCTAGTCATGATAAGCACCACAACTTGATCACAACAATCCCAAAAAAACGTCCAAAATCAGACAAGCATCGGAAAATATACTGTAATACCTCGTAAGTGCTAGACTTTTCGCTTCATTACCATGACTCTTTCAATAATCGCTGTGGTTAAATGACTGGCTGCCGGCCAAGGTTCTCAAAACACGAAATGACCGGCAGTCGTTACTGATTTTGGGTAAATTTGACGAATCGAGAAAACTTAGCTGATCAAAAATATCATAGGCTGGGGCGGATCCAGGATTTAGTCTAGTAAGGTTCGGAGAATTGTCCGAGGGCATGCTCCCCCAGGATATTTTGAAAATTAGGTCTTCGGAAACATGATTTCCAGTATTTTGAGGGAAAATTTAGGGGGTTCGGCCCAACCACCCGAACCACCACTGGATCCGCCTCAGTCATAGGTAGTTTTTATAGAATTCAAGGCGATCCTCTTGACCTATGAAACTTTGGATTGGCGGGTTGCTCAAGATCTGTCAAATTTAACAAAAGCGTCAATCAATCAATCAATCAATCATATCCTTTATTTAAACACGATGAGGTTTAAAGCTGGGGGCTTGTGGGGTCGTGTGAATACTAGCGTCGACCTGCTAGTTTTGAAAACCTTGACTGGTCGCTGGTAATTTCGCCGTAGCCATTAGAATTTGCTTTGCTGCTTGTCTCAAACTCTGCTTTACGGCAAGCTACACAATACCCTACGCTCCTTCCCGTAACTGGGCCACCCTTCGTCATCTTCAAAAACAGTGCAGTCGTTACAGGCAGTAAATTTGCATATCAGACCCATGCATTTTCAAGTAGAAAAAAAGCCTTGTGTGTGTTTTCGTCGTCAATCGAGTCCGAATTCGCTCTACAGCAGGGTCAGCAATGTTTAGATTTTTCCAATGTAAAAAATTGGGTTTGCGGTCAAGCTCAAGTACAAATGCTTCGATACCGAAGCTGAAATTAACAATATCATACGAAAATTTTTAATTTATTCTCTATGTTCGATTCAGGAAAAGATCGTGATGTATCTGAGAGTCGATCTTCGCACACTCTGTCTGTCTACCCGCAGACGGATAGCTAGCACCTACTTAGCGATCGAAATTCACTTGGACGAACTCATGCGCTTGACTCAAACGTCGAACTTATGATCCAGGGGTTTCACTGAAGGCCGGTTAACGACGGTCTGTTTAGCCTGCAGGCAGGCTTTTGTTTTTGAGTCCCGTTTCAAGTTACTTTGTTCATCTCATGTGCAAAGTTTGACCTTCGGTCAAGGCCGAAAAACTCGTAACGGCTTACCTGTGCGAGCTTTCCCTTGTCGAAAGTCCTCTAACAAGACAGGATTTAATACCCCAAAACTAAAAAGGAATCCAAGAATCAAAATACTTGATATCAAACCAAGACCGCACACAAACCAACTCCACACACTATCTTCCTGTTGACGCTTAGAGCTGATGCATTTTCCTCCATCTTCGGCGTCCATGATGAAAGATGATGTCTCCTCGTTTTTTATGTTTTATCCGTTCAGGCTGGGCTTGATGCTTAGAGAGCCATCGTAAGCTTAACAGACACTTAAGAACGGCTGCAGCTGTCCAACAAAGGAAAGAAGAACTGTCTTACCGGGTGGCGAGTTTTGAGATTCGAGTCAAAATATAATCTTCTCGTCATCGCGTGCTCTGAGTCAATTTACATGATTTATTCTGGAACAAACCAGTTTAGAATCCTTGAGGAACGAAGGCCCGGCGGGGGACCCACAAGCATATGAAAATCAATAAATGTGTACTGCGGTTTCATGAATGTAAGAAAGCGATTCTCGCGGTAATGAACCCTTCTTATGTAGCCAACTGGGAGCTGGTCATTATGTGTTGGTTCGTATTAAACCCGTCGACGGGCTGGCGTGTTAGCTCAGTTGGTAGAACACTGCACCAGTATCGCAAAGGTAAATACTGGCAAAAATAAATAGCTACCGGCGTCACGTAATAATTGCAGAACCTCACGTAAAAACGCGAAAATGATTGAAGAGAAAGAGAACATCACATTAAAAGTACAGCAGAAGGAAAAATTGCAACAAATATTTTACAGCTGCTTAAAAAGAAATAGAGATGCAAAATCTAGTTGGTAGGGTATTCGAATGGTCGAGTGCTCGCAAAATTTGGCTTTGTTCTAATTGCTCACAAAAATTATATGGGTGCTCGCTCGCTCGTGCTCGCAAAATTTTTGCAACTGCTTGCATGCTCGCATTCTCGATAACATGTGCTCGATTACTCGAAATTTTGCTAATCCTGCTTTGCAGTTATTTTTTAAATATGTATAAACGTTAGATCAGTATGATGTAGTTGACAAAAATGTTGAAACATTCTTACCTCTGGCTTGAGTCTTTCTTCAACAGTTCAGTCTGTAACTGTTTTGGAGGCGCTGTATGTATTATCGGAAAAACTCGGCACGAAGCTCCATGACAAGCACTTCGTTCTTCGGTTTATTCGTTATCGACCATCTAGTACATCTCCTTGAGTGCTACCCCGACTAACTCACGTGACTACATGACGTAATTTGGCATCAAGCAGGGTTGTATGGTGCTGGGACTGGTTGAACTGCCCAGTCAGATCATTAACTATTACTTGGCGCAAAACAACGTATCCTATCGATAGGAGAGAGACTCCGACTAGCGGAAAATTTACGAAGTACTCGAAGTCCTCGCGGCTCGCCATCTGTATTTTTCTCTAAAGTGCTCGTTGCTCGCCATCTGTATTTTCTAAAGTGCTCGCTGCTCGCAAGAAAAATTTGACAACTGCTCGTGCTCGCAAAAATAGACACGCTGCTCGCAAAGACCATTCGAAACCCCTTATTATTCCCGTGCAGGCAATTTAGGGGAGGGTCCATATCCCGACACTAGCAGATTTGGACCGGGGGTTCCAAATTTAGGGGGGGTCCAAATCCGCTGGCAAAAGTCTGGAAGCAATAGCTGCGAGCTCGTGAAGCCCTGATAATAACCTCTTTATGTTATAAAAAAGCTGGGAATGAAATATGTGTAAGACGATCCGAATAACATTGGATCAGCTTGAAATAATGATTCTCTCCTAAAACAGGAAAACACTTGTATTTTTGTAACCACAGTCTAGACATTTGACAACTTCCTGTCGATCAAACGATCTCAATCGTGTTAATATCCAAGTTCTACCTTTTTTTTTTTTTTTTTTTTTTTTTGTAACATAAAATTAAGCATATATCAATTAAGTCTGGTAACACTACAGAGGGAAGAAATGATTATTGGTATTCTGGCTTCCCATCAAGTTTATTAACAAGCCCCCCCCCCCTTCCTCTCAAGTTTATTAACAAGCTCCCCTCCTTCCCCTCCCCCCCCCGGCCTCCTCTCTTGGAACCCTCCCCCCACCACTTCCCCGATCGAAAGCCCTGAAAATTATGAACCCGGCTGGGAAGGCCTCACTTTTATGGCATTTTAGTAACCCTTTCATTTCCTAGATTTCAATATCATTCTCTTTTATCAGTGTCTGTTATTCTTTTGTTATAATATCAGGTTGGAGAGTGTAAAGTTGATAATTATGTTGTTTTTTTTTTCTGTCATCTGTCCACTTGAAAACTGTATTGGTTTGTATACAGGAGTTTCTTTTTGGCCAATTATGGAAGTGAAATGTCATTAGACTCTTGTCTATTCTGGAGGGGGTGGATGCCCTTACTGATTTTATGCTCTACAAGTCAATATATCTTTGTATGCCTTTCTGAGCTCCCGTCGCATAAGTCCATAAATGACTGGATTAACAGCACTGTTGCTCACTAGCAGCACCAGTTGCCAAAAGTACAATTGTCGTGGAAGCGAATACTGGCCCCACAGTGCTTCATAAACATCCGTGCACACAGCTGGTGTCCAACAAACAAGGAACGCAATAAGGGTAACGAACAACATCCGAGTAATCCTCGCCTCGTCGGCAAAAGATCCCGAAGCATCTCGAGCAAGTCTCGAGTTCAAAATCTCGGCAAAATGTGCCCGAACCCTCCAGTAAGCTTTGAAGTAGCAGAATAGCATCGACGGAAATATTACAACGCAAACCACACCATAAGCCCCGAGTGTGTACAGAGGGATGCCCTTGTGGTGGCTCATGTCTAGAAAGCAGAGATTCTTTCCAGTATGAAAGCGAAACGGTTGAGTTCCAAATGAAAACACGGCCGTCGCCAAAGCAATTGCGAAAATCCAAGCCACAAGAATTGAGAGCAAAATGTTCCTCTTGCTATAAATTCTCCGATAAATGGCTACAGACTTTGTTATCTTGAAAAACCGGTTGATGGCGATGAGAGCCATTGTGAATAGAGAAACGAGAGCGCAGATATATATAAGACTGCCTTGAGCTTGGCATAAGGCATCACTGAAAATCCACCGGCCTTTTATAAGTGATCCAAGGGATAACGTCATACACAAAACGGCGAAGAGCAAGTCTGTGGCGGCGAGGCACGCTATGTAATAGTTTTGAGGTGCGCGGAATCCTCTGGTCTTGTACAAAGACAAAAAAACCAAGGTGTTTCCCAAAGCCGTAGATCCAACGAGAAATACCCAGAGTATGGATTCAAAGACTTGAAGGCCAGTATGTGTGCCCTCCAAAGATATTGCGAGCTCGTTTTCTCTCTGTGATGTTTCTTCCATGGTTGAATTACGCCTGAGCGAACGTTTTTTCGAGCAGTCAGATCTGGAAAGGTTAGCCACTGATGCAGAAATTTGCCAGACTGAAGCACTAAAAGGTCATCCCCCGAATCCACTTCTATAGAAAAAGAAAGGAAATTAGATACAGACTTCCAGATTTATCCTTATAGACTGAAAGGATTGCCTAACATGCAAAGATTAAAGTCGTTTTTCCATGGTGACTAACTTCCTTGATTACAAGATACCACTGCACTATGAAAACGAGCAGTATTTAGGACGAGGCCTCTTTTTGACATTACTTGCGATTTGCGTTTCTCATCTAAAAAAGTATCGGGACAAGTTTACATCAGTTGATGCTCTGCATCTTTACAGCGATCTCCTCAAATTTCATTACGTTACAAGGGTAAAATTCAGTTTCGTTAAGCGAACAAGGTATTTGTCATCACTGCTAAAAGTAGAAGCATTATCTTTCGGGGAATTCTCATAAATGTGACGGGGATAATTGGTAATTTTATATGGAATTAAAACCGAATCGCAAAGCTCCCCCCCCCCCCCCCCATGGTCGCGTTCTTCCTTCAACTTAGGCTCAGAAGCGCTGATCCGTTTCAAGTAATCTCTTTGACCTCTGCTTTTCGGCCTGAATGAAAAGCTGAAAACTTTAAATATAGAAAAAAAATCAACGATATCAATAGACACATAAATCATTACGAATAAATTCTTGATAGCTTTAACCTGCTATCACATGATATTTTTACGAAAGGAGTTCTTGACCCCAGGTTCTAATAGCTATTGCCTTCGATTGCCCTGGGAGCTGGAAACGAGAAATTATGCAAATAAAGGTGTCACACAACATAAATTTGGGAGCGAAGAGCTGTATTCGGATCATGGGTCGACTTGGTGAATTTGCAGCGTTTTTCATCGTCACTCTATTTGTTTCTCATGTTGTCAAAACGCTGTGAGTTAAATGCTATTTTCCCTTGATTGAACCGTGAAATTATGCTTGTCGAGTTGCTGTTTAATCATACGACGGGTAAATATCACGTACTCCTTTCCGTTTTACAGAATATTCATGGGATATTTTGCTCATATTGTGAATCACTCTCCCGGACCTTGCAGAGTTATAGAAGGTAAGTTTAACGAGGCTGTATTTTTTGAGAAATAGCTCTGCAGCTGCATGGAATATTTGAATCGATTGCTAAAATTATATTGCATTAAGTAACCGTCTTTGGCCTCGAGGCTTCCGCGCACTTGGGCATGGATTTTGTCTGTGAAGAACGTTTTTTACTTGAACAGCCCGCGTTGATTAGTTTTACACTTTCATTTGAGTAATATTTTGATCTCTTGATGATTCAACTGTGCTAATTACAGGTCATCTCACTCCCATTTGTTCTGGTATTCAGGTCAGTTCCATGACAACTGTGTAATTTAGTCCATCAGCGCGAATGCTTCCCAGAATACAACAAAAGCACTCTTAGAAATTGTAATCGATCGATGCACTATGTATCTCGAATGAGAGAGGGTAGAATACATGGGGTCCTGGTCGCGTTTCACGCACAAATTTTGGGAAGGTTCGTGGGTCACGTGTTATTTAAACAACTGTCTTCATGTGTGTGAGGTCTCAGGGAAATCTCGAGGTTTTTGCGAAATGAAAGAAAAAATTCACAGTCAAGTATTTTTCATGATGCAAATCACGCCTCACACCATAGCTATCCCAAGCTCGCGTCTCGAGGAAAAGCGAAGGATTATATCGTCTGATATAACACAGAGAGCCCACACAAGCGGCGTGTCTGGTCGTTTGTTCGAAATATCAAAGAAATGTATGGGAGAATATTGAAGAGTCGTAATATCGTAAACTTATATCAAGGAATGTCTATGTTAAGGCTCAAAAGAAATGGAAACCTACCTCATTTGCTGTGTATTGTCGTTGCTGTGTATTGTCGTTTCTGTGGTTCTAAATGGCGAATTTGAGCGATTTGGTAGATTTTGCGTTGACTGTTACTTTACTGTATAAGAAGGAGACAGTAAAGTAACAGTGAACAGTCACAATTCGGAATATTCTGTTTTGGGCTTGCTTTGCTATCACTGTTTTTCCTCGAGACGTGAGCTTGGGACACCTGTGGTAAGCGCGAAGGTTTTAGACGGTACGAGCGAGGAGGAATAAACTCATAAAAGAAAAAACCTTTAACAAGTGGAGAATTTTCGTTTGTAAGTAGCGCCAACGCGACGGAGGCCTTTGGGTGGGAGATATTGGAGAACTCTACGCTACACCGTAGATAAACGATTTCTATAAACGTCTCGTCACCGCGCGTTAGTGAATACGAAATGCGTTTTATACGCCAGCATGATTAACAAGCATGGCCGAACACATCATGAAACCATATTCCTACATTTATTATGGTTGAAGTCAATTTACTGCTAATCGTCTTGGTGTAATCGTATGATCGGTTTACAATTTTTTATGAGTTCGGGACCCCTTGTTCACACCCATTTTTGGCATATTATGGAATTTTTCTCGCCAGCACAAGCTAAATTAAGTTCTGACTAAATCGGCAAAGGTCAATGGTTATTGTACATTAGTATATACTGAAACAGTGGATAGCGTTGAAGGCGCGCTCTGATTGGGTACTCAAACTCCGAATATCCTTTGCTATTTACCTCCGAGCAACTCGGGAAAAAATGGCGTGCCGGTTTGCATCCGTGACAAGCGAAGAAATCACTCAAATAACGACGAAGCAGTTCCTGAAAACACAGAGAAAGCGACTAAATTTGGTTTGGCCGTATTTAAAGGTAATGGTAACCGGGAGTTTATCGATAAAAACCAATAAAAAAGGTTTTGTTTACAAATGCAGATTAATCTTGCGTAACCTTCACTTGAAAATCAAAGTTGAATGGTATCTTTTACAGAATGGTTTCAAATACAGAAAGAGTTTGCAACACCATTTAATTTGAAGAAATGTCGCCACCAGAGCTAAACAAACGTCTTCAGAAATTTTATCTGTCAGCGAAAAAGCAAGACGGCAGTTTTTGCAAAAAAAATTGCTTACCGCGATCCGAGCCGCGTTGGATCGTTACGCGCGGGAAAATGTTGGAATCGTTGCTGGAATGTATGAATTAAAATCAATTTTTAGTGGTGTATATTATCTCACTGTTTTAGTATATACTAAAACAACTATTCACCTCAGTGTCGGTGGTCAGCAGTGGATATTTACCTCGCCGCTTCGCGGCTCGGTAAATATCCACCACTAACCACCTCCACTTCGGTGAATAGTTGTTAAATGTTCCATTGAAATAGAAACTACAACCGCGCTATGATTTCGTTCATAGTGCACTTTAAAACCTAGACAACAAAAGTAAAGCACACTGATCGTTGCGTAGGCTGCGAACAGGCTCCCCGTTCAATCAGACGTGGGGACACAGGAAGGGGAGCCTGCACGCAAGTCTCAGAATATTGAATGTCTGCGTCCAAAATTTGGACGCAAAGCGCTGATTGGTTGATTTTAATTTTTCATGACGTAGTCTTCGTTTTCAGTTCCGGTAGAGACAAAAAATTAAAATGGCGGAAAGAAGGGATGTTGTTCTTCGCGAGGCTTGTGACCATTTATCAAATAATTTGAAGTTTACGCTGCAATTGAAGCCCGAACAGCGTAACGCTGTGGACTATTTACTTAAGAAAGATGATGTGCTCGCGGTTCTTGCGACAGGATACGGCAAAAGTCTTATATTCCAACTCTTTGCTGTTGCTGGCGTCGATTGAAGGGGAAGAGCGGCAAACTGTGTTGGTTATTTGTCTTTTGAAAAGCATGGAAGACCAAATTGCTGAGGCCGGAAGTATGGGTATCCCGGCGGCTTCCACAGAGGATATCTCGGAAGACGAGTTGCGTGCCGCAAAATTTCAGCTAATCTTCGGTTCGGCTGGGACAGCTATGGGGAAACGATTCCTCGACATTTTAAAAGATAACTGCTCTTTTCTTGACAGAAAATTGGCCGCAGTTGTGGTGGATGAATCCCATACTGTTGAGATGTGGACTGGAAAAAGATATTGTTTCTAACGAATCCTATTGGGTTTACTTCTAACTAAATTGTTACTCACTTGTTCAATGATTGTTCACAGGTCTGAGGCAAAACTCGGTGCAAATGTTGCTTTCCGTGAGGCGTTTGGGAAATTGTCGCAGATCAGATCCTTTTGTAAACAAGGAGAGTCAAGTTCTATAGTCATTCACCGATAAGCTTAAGTCTGTGTTGCCGTGCCTGTTTACTTATTTTTGGAGTCTTTCGATTCCATTACTTGATTTCCTGACCAAGACGCTGTAGTCATTCTTTACTTTGATTACGTTGAATTTATTCGTTTTATCTTTTTAAGGGACGCCAAAACTTGCAATCACGGGGACTGCAGATGAAAAAACTCAATGTCGTTATTAAACAGCTGCTGTTAAAAATGCCTCCGTGAGACATGGCGCTTACTCGCCGGGGGCCTGTTCGTTTGTTTGTTTACTGTTTTGGATTTTGACTTCCGGCGCGCGCTGATTGGTTGACATTTGACAGTTAACAAGATAAGTTCTCTGCGGGGTTCTTGTGGGAGGTAAACGCGATTTAGCAAGACGCGTACAGGCTCCCCTTCCCCAGCTTCGCGCCGTTGTGCTCCTCCAAGCCGGGAGCCTGTTCGCAGGCTAATCGTTGCGATGCAACACGGAAGGATTTTATTCGTAAAAAACGCATGCTACATCTCAATTACCGCACTTTCTATCGGTTTACCGGTAGAATAACTCACGGGGAATGTTGAGAGAACCCTCGAAAAGTTTATAAATCACGGGCCGGTGGCGAGTGATTTACAAACCCTTCGAGGATTCTCGCAAATACGTGGGTCATTACCACAGTAAACCGATAGACTGAGTGCGATCTGTTACTGTTTTTAAAATAAACTTCAATTCTGAAGGGGTTTACCAGTGTAAAAGAACAATAGGGTTTTGACCACAACCTCGCTCCTTAGTTAGGCGTGGGGCGGGCCCCACCCCCCCCCCCCCCAAGTAAGGGAAAAGGCCCTGGAAACGAGCTTGTGGTCACCAATCAGGGCCCTCATTTATTTTATAAATCCTTATGTCCCCCTCCTAAGAAACGTCAAATCAGGATATCGCCGCTAAGGCCCGACTTTATCCTGTCTACGTCCTCATGAGAGTATTTTCTCCTTTGGTGATTTTCAGGGAATGGCTCAGAGGACCTCGCTCTCCTTGACGATGGACTAGTGTTCGTGTCCTCTGTAAGTTTCTACTGTCGTAAATTTATACAATTCTTATTTAAGAGTTGGTCGTCCCTCCATCGAGCAGTCACAGCTTAATTTTCATTCCAGGTTATAGAGGTTCATTTGTATGAAAAATCCTCATTTTCCTATTTGAGGAACGTAAACAATATTTTTGTAAGAGAGATTTTTCATTACGATGAATTAATTTTTCATTCCACGGGAGGGTGAGAGAGGGGGTAAAATGCAGCCTAATACCCCCACGATACCAGGTTCGTCTTCTTGTCAGACTCACTCAAGCCTAGTCCAGGAGTACAGTTTTAAATTAAAACAGAGTGCGACCGTAAATGACACTGTAGCGGCGGCGGAGACGCGGCGGAACGAAAAAATGGAAAGAGGCCTGGGTCGAGTCAACCCAAAGTATCGCGCTTCGTTTAACTAACTGGACGCTTGAAAAGTGCTGGAGCTCATCTTGACACGCGGGCGAGAGTAAACATTTGACTTTTGATTTCTTAAGACATTTGACTTTAATTTGGTAAATTTTATTTCTTATTTATAAAACAGGGGCTTCGTTACAGACTTAGCATGTCGTACGACTCGGTGCTTGACACGCGCGAGGGCAAACTTTTGACGTTTGACTTCAACAAACCCAATCAAGATCCCGTGGAACTGACACTGAAGAATTTTAATCATTCGGGGTTTAACCCGCACGGGATCAGTGCGTATCAGGATTCATCTTCAGGTGCAGTTTCCCTCTTTGTTGTGAATCACCGACCAGACGCCCAAGCCATTGAAATCTTTGACTTCGAACTGGAAACTCACTCACTGATTCATCGGCGCTCTGTGGTGAATGAACTGATCTGGAGTCCAAATAACTTACATGCAGTAGGTATGTGAAATAACTAGCCTTCCGATCTTTCGGAGAGAAAAAATGTTGTACAAAGAGCTAATAATCACGCAAGTTAAAATCGAGCAAACTGACTTGAGTGCAAGGAAACGTAAATGAGCGATCAATTTTAGTCTTGCAGTTAATTGGTTTAGAGATGGGTGTGAGTTTTCTCGACAGATCACAAAGTGAAGTACAGCAAAACTATTGTAATCCGGATTATCAGGCTCAGCCTACGCAATGTGACTATGCATAAAAAAATTAATTGTTCCAAGATTGACAATCATGAAGAAATACTTGGGGTAATAACCAAGCTAGTAAACAAGCCTTCTTCATTCGAGCTTCAAAAAGCGTGTTTCTCCTCCAGCGGGGCGATTTGGGACGAGTTGGGGAAAGGTTTGCCAGGGGTCTGGTAGTAATAAGTCTGGCACTACTAGTACTGGCCCATGGCAGACCTCTAGATCTCGCCGGCTCGCGTTGCTTGAGGGTTCATACTTTCCCGCGGTTGTAGAAAAAATGCTTGAACCAAGGCGCTAATAATGAGGCTTGCTCGCAGGCTAGCGTTTTCCTTGCGTTCTTGATGAGCGCTTAACACGTGGGCTAAATTTAGCATCATCGTTTTACTCTTGAAAAGTACTTTACTAGATGAGTGTTTGTATGAGGTAGTGGAATCGATGGTAGTAGATCCCGGATCCAGAAACTGAATTTACCCATTCAAGACTCTACCCTACGTAAAATAGAGAGCAAGTTTTTTGTAGAAGCTAAATATGATGCATTAGAGGAATGTAAGAATTGTTTTGGGAATTGCATATCGAGCATGAATGGCTGTCCGCCGGTCCGTGCATTGCCTACACCAAACTGTACACCCCATCCTAAGTGGACCTCTCAACGTCTTTTAAGAAAATGTCATCTGATTTGTTGTTTCTTCGGATTTTTACTCTGTACATTTTTTTGCAGGTCCAGATTCCTTTTACGTGACAAACGACAATTTCTTTCAATATGGAACATTGCTGCACTTACTTTATCTGTTTATTTTAAACAACTTTTTGGCTTCAAATATTGTGTATTTCGACGGATTTAAAGCCATCGAAGCGATAGGCGGAGTCCATCCTAACGGTATAGCCTTGAGTACAGAGAAAAGGTAAGCAGTTGTCATTGTTAAGAATTGATCGCAATTAACACCGGCCTGTACCGTAATTCCCATGAGCGACCAAGACGGAATTTCTCCTCACAATATATATACGCAGAAAAAGTGATAAGAATAAAGAAAAATATCATTCAGGTAATTATTAGTTGATCCAATACCAAAGGGTCCAAACCAGCATCATACGAATTGAATGGCAGACATTTAAGAGAATTACTAATTATTGAGACCCTTGGAGCGAAAGGATCAAATGAAATAGATCACATTTTGACTTGCGGATGATATAATGGTAAAGAAAAGATCCGTGTAGGGTGTGGTCCAAAAATAAATCAATGATAGATGAACTGCCGAAAGGGGAGCCTTAAAAAAAATCCAGGCTTAGACAGGATTTGAATGCGTGCCTACAGATAGTAGTGAATGAATGTACAGATAAATACGTGAATAAATAAAGGAATCAGTGATTGAATAATTAATATTTAATAATAATTAATATTCCTAAAAGAATTTGGGAGGACTCACCGTAAAGCCTGTTTAAGTCCGTGCTAAGCCGAAGGGAACGGAATTGTATGTTCTACAGCTTCTTGTGTGCCTCTTTATTTTTTGTATGTTTCCCCTCTTTTGCAAAAGCTGCGTTTAATACTCTACTCAAACTAAAGTTGTTGAATCCTTTTAGTTTTGTTTTTGCGTCTGCAACTCGCGATAACGGTGTGGCAGTTTACAGACGTCGTCATGACAACACCTTAGAGGCTTCTCAGGTGGGTCACTTTAACGTTAAAAAATAATGAATATCCATTCTTTGAATGCCAGGGAATGAAACTCGTGAACGTACTGTTGGGAATCATTTCTGCTAGCATCATTAACGATGCGTATACGTACGGGACTTTCAGTGCAATGCTCAACGAGTTTGCATGATAATTCCGAAAGGTATCAAAAGAGTCTCCCTGCTGAGAAGAACTGCCGCACCATTCTAGCCGCGAACCATTTTTCACCGGTATCTTTGACAATTTTTATTGTATATTTTCTGTATGCAGATAATTAAAGTCGGAGCACTTGTTGATAACATCAATGTCGATCCTGTTACTGGGAATCTTTGGTTGGCAACGTTACCGAAAGTTATGGACATCGTTGAGCACTCAAAAAATATCAGCCACTTTACTGCTTCCCAGGTTCTCGAGGTACAGCTAGGCAAGCCATCTGCTTCTGGGGTCGCTTTTCCTGATCATAAGGTTCGTGGTGTGTACAGGAATGACGGAAAGGAATTGTCTGCTTCCACAACTGCACTTGTCTATAAAAGCCAACTTCTCGTTGGAACTTTACATACTAACATGCTTTATTGTGAGGTGAAATACTACTGATTCGCTCGAAAACTAACTTCCCAAAAAGGGTAAAGGGTGATGTGCTTGTTTCTTGTAGAGCATGCCGAGTTTCAAGCGCTTTCTCAGCTTCAACGGTAGATGACTTAGTGTCGTGATACGAACGTTACATATACAACCAAAATATAGAGTTGATATAAGTTAGTGTACTTTTTCTTTTACTATTCATATACAGCTCTGCCTGGGGTGTCCCAGAATCAGTGGACTTGAAAAATCACGTGAAATTGTTATGAATAAATTCATACGGTATACGTATCGAATTGCGTGTTGTTATCTAGATAGAGTCTCAGATCATAGTAAAGTCCCTGAGCCTATCAAAACACTTTAAAAAAATCAATTTAAAAGCGCAATAAAGGAAAAACTCTTTGAAATTCTGAAAAAAGAGGATGATTATATAAGAATTGCTGATATTAGAGTACAATTTTCAAAATTATAACTGTGTGTACTTTCAGTATATACTACAGTCTGCCCTCCTGTTTCACTCTGTCTATAAGCCGTACGGCAAACTAGATTGTTCGTCTATATATTATAATTATACATATAAATATTCATTTTCTATAGAATTCTTTTCTATTTTTTTTATTTTCCTCTCTTGTGCCCACCTCGAATAGCCCTAGCTACTTGCGGGCCCAAGCATTGTAATTTTCCGTATTAAGCTTAAATAAAATTTGTTGTTGTTGTTGTTGTTGCCTTTATTTTGCGTTTTTTACGGTCGATCGGGGGACTCCAGAGTTTTGAAATCGAAAGTTTTATTTAAAAAAGTTAAAAGCTTAGCTGAATGAAGAATAAACGAATAACTACTATCTTCTTTCGTTCCTCTCGTGCCAGGGCCGGGTTAACTAAATCAAAGCTGGTAAGCCTAGTGTGAAATCCGATGTCAGGTCTGAAATATTTAAAAGAAAATTAAGTTTAATTCCTTTTGTCGAGAATATAGTTATTGGGTACAAAAAAAGAAAAGAGAAAATAATCTTAAAAAGGCTTTTGAACAAAGGAATAAAGAAACGCAGATTAAAATTTCACCTTTGGTAAGCGCTTTAAATATCGATCTTCGAATAACTGGGCTAAGACCGTTTGCAGATCTCTTGCATTCTCTCTTCACCCGCTTGCTCCGTTGCGTGTGTCTCAGATCAGCAACATTCTTAAACGACTGCGCCTGTGCAAACTTTGAAACGACATTCGAGACGACATTCCCGTTCCCCGAGTCCTTGACTGAGTCTTTGACTGAGCTCTTATGTTCGTGTCGTTACTCGTGTGGCTCTGGGGACGAAAATAAGAGCTGGCCCAAAATTATGGCGGCGCGATGGTTAAAGAAACTAAGTTGTCTCATAAGGCATTAAAAGCAAATCCATCGCACCCGCTGGTAAGTATGGACAGCATTATTTTAGATACAGTAGCTATATCCCAAGGTGATTTCAAACAGTATCACTTTCCCAACAAAGGCAATTTTTTTTTACAAAGAAAAAAAAAAAACAGCTGGTCGCACGATTCATTCGAAAAAACGAAGCATCGGTCCTAGGTCGGAAGTGATCTATTATTTTTGTCATTGTTTTCTTTTATGAAACAACTGCATGCATACATACATACATACATACATACATACATACATACATACATACATACATAGACAGACAGACATACATACATACATACGTACGTACGTACATACATATACTTTATTTCAACTCGAATTTTCAGAGTAGCTCTGTTGAGCTAATATTTTCGAGAAAGAAAAATACACAAGTCTGTCAAATTATAAGTAGAACTATTACTAATACAATAATAAAAAATACTACTAAAATTTCATTTTCCTTACGGCTATCTTAAAATCTTTAAATGATGTAATTGAATGAATGAATACCTTTATTTAAGTGTCAGACTAAAATAGCAGTACATAACCACTAAATGGGGACACTAAATAACCACTAAATGGGGACACTACATAACCACTAAATGGGGACACTATTGTTCTCATGCTGTCCGGGGACGAATTCCAAGTTTTTGCTGCTTGATATCGGATGCACTCAAGACCATATTTTGTTGTTTTTGGTATAGGTAGAGTCAAAATATTCTTTCCTCTCAGTGAATAACTGGAATTACGAAGAACAAAAAGTTCTTTTAGATATCCAGGATACATAGAAACAAATAAGCTCTTGAAAACTACCGTTAGAGTTTTGATAAGTCTTCCAGTATATAAGGATGCTATCTTTGCTTTCTTTAACAGATCATTATAACTAGACAGTGGATCATTAAGAATAAATCGTAAAATACGTTTGTTCAAAGACTCTGTTATCACAATTTCTAGTACCAGAAAAATGCCAAATAAGAGAGCAATATTGAAAGTGTGGTAGAAAAAAAGCTTTATATAAATGCAGCATTACATTACTGGTAATAATGTTTTTATATCTCTAAGAACACCAAATCATTTATTAACCTTTTCACATATCTGTGAGAAGTGACAATTAAAACTCAAATCCTTGTCGATAGTTACACCCAATAATTCGATTGAATTCTTAACTGGGAAAGAAAATTCATATTCACTATTTGCACCAATCATCATTGCCTGATGCTTGTCTGGATTTACAATCATGCCATTTCGCTCATACCAACTGTTAGCAATTCCAAGTTCATATTCCAGCCGTGTGTTAAGCATTAATTTCGAGGTCCTTGTCAGACAAGTACAACTGTTGATCATCGGCATAGGCATTCAAGTTTGCCTGCTTAATGTGATAGAATAAATCATTGATGTGAATGTTGAAAAATATGGGGCCATTAGGACACTTCCCTGGGGGACTCCTCTTCTCACTAACTCCCATTCAGAAAATGTGTCTTCAATACTCACACACTGTGTTCTTGCAAAAAGGTAGCTCCTCAAGAGTCCAATGCTCATTCTCGCCAAGACCATAAGCCTTAAGTTTGGCAAGCAAGAGAGGACGAGGGAAACTGTCAAAGGCCTTTGATAAGTCCCTAGAAACAGTTGCCACAGTTTATTTACTATCAGGACTTTTCCTCCAGTCTTCTATCTGCAGTCTTAATAAAGAGGTTTCACAGCTATAATTTGGGCTATATGCAGAGATGAGATCTGATAGTATATCTTGATAAAAAGGCCCAAGTTGTTTTGCTAGGATTCATTCAAAAATGTTATTGAGGGCCAGAAGAACAGATTGTAGTTCTTTTTACAAAATTAGTATATGAAGTATATTTATAGTATGGAGTTATGTGGACATCTTGTTATTTATCGCACAGGAAGTACCTTGAACGTTATCTTAGATTTTATACTTAACTGAACAAACTATCACGTTGAACCAACTACATACAAATGAATCGGCTATAGAGCTGATCAGAGTTTGGAATCAAACAAATCATACAGAGATCGTGGCTCTGTCGTCGATCACCTTGTTAATTCTGAATCGTTATCAGCAAAACATGATTATTTTTAATATTTTGTTTGTGTAGATGGATTTTCAAGCAGAGCCTCGCCAAGTCAGCTTCCTCAGTGATCATAACTACTGGATTTCGTGTGGTAGGTACAGCTTTTAATATCAGCCAGTTCCTATTTATGGCTGAAGTTACCGGGCCCGTAGAGGAAGACAGAGCTTAAAGAGATCTTGCTTGATCCCAGAGCGATTTTGAGCCATGTTCCCGATGTGTTGCACAAACGGCAGTGTGGATCTAGATCTTTTGTGTGCATGCATGCTTACTAGAATGCCACCTTTTGCACTGACTCTGGCAGTTGCAATGAAAAAACAAAAAACAAGTGTGCACCTGTCATACTCTACAGACTATAACAGTTACTATACCTGTGAGAGTGGAGGACAGAACTGAATGCAGAAAATACACTATTCAGAGCTAGTAATGAAGTTTATTATAATTAAGGAACCAAAAAGAAAAGAATGATAACAATAGCTACAAAATTAATTAATTGGCATAAAAACAAAAGAACATAAACCAAACATGATTGAAACCCCCAAAAACCAAAACAAATGAAAGAACAAAGAGAACCAAAGAAATCAAAGAAAAATAAAACAAGTGAATACAGGTGGCAGCAATGGGAGGGGACCCCTCACATGACCTCTTGATCCCTGCATCCCAGGTTTGATCCTTACAGGGTATTAACCTTTACACCCTAACATAAGAATGCATATTCTTCACATGCTACTCTATACATTTCCTAAGATGCTGACAAAGAGCTTCTTTAATTGGAGATCATTTCCTTATTCTTCTGACCTTAGTGTGTGATTTAGGGTGACATTGTAAGGAGAAATTACATGCTGGTCACTCTTAGGGATTGAAAGGGATAAAAAGGAGTTGCAATACACCAGGTAGCCACTCATTGCCACTGAAAGCAGGATACGGCACCCTGGAATGACAAATCACTGGGCTTCCTGTTCAGTCTTTGACTTTTGACTTCTTAGAATCCCCAAGAGCCAATGGACTGATATCAGAGCAAATGCAACCATTTGATGAAGTTATCCTGGATTTCATGAAAGAACAAGATATTCCAGGGGCTAGTGTTGCCATAAGTAGAGGAGGAGCATTGATATATTGTCAAGGTAAATACAAAGTAGAGAGAGACATGTAATTTTTTATCTTACAAATTGGAATTAAATCAATATAGCTGTTGGAAAAGAAAGCTTTGAAAATAAAATCAGCTTGCCCTTTTGAATTGGAAAGAAAATTATGGCTTGTCCTTAGCTCTTATCTGAAGTAAAATGAACAGTAAAGGTTTACAAAATGTAGAATTTTACATTCCTTACTCAACTGAACAAGGCTATCAAAATAAGGTGATGAAACCTTTGAAACATACAATTGTTTCAAATTTGCTGAAGATATCCATACTGCCTATCCCAACAAGGGCTTACATTAAATATACTGTGAGGGAAAAGGGTCAGATCCTAAGAAAGTTGAATTGTATATGTGCACGATCCTTCGCAGTAAAGCACTATTTGAGCAATAGTGAAAATCAGACCTGAAAAAAAATTTCAGGCCTGTACGGGATTCGAACCACTGACCTCTGCGATACTAGTGCAGCGCTCTACCAATTGAGCTAACAAGCCAACTGGGAGCAGGCCATCAAATTAATTCGACATAGACCCGTAGATGGATAAATCAAACAACAACAAACATATGAAACATATGTATGAACTGCGGTTATGAAACGTATATGTGCACGATCCTTCGCAGTAAAGCACTATTTGAGCAATAGTGAAAATCAGACCTGAAAAAAATTTCAGGCCTGTACGGGATTCGAACCACTGACCTCTGCGATACTAGTGCAGCGCCCTACCAATTGAGCTAACAAGCCAACTGGGAGCAGGCCATCAAATTAATTCGACATAAACCCGTAGATGGATAAATCAAACAACAACAAACATATGAAACATATGTATGAACTGCGGTTATGAAACATATATGTGCACGATCCTTCGCAGTAAAGCACTATTTGAGCAATAGTGAAAATCAGACCTGAAAAGAATTTCAGGCCTGTACGGGATTCGAACCACTGACCTCTGCGATACTAGTGCAGCGCTCTACCAATTGAGCTAACAAGCCAACTGGGAGCAGGCCATCAAATTAATTCGACATAAACCCGTAGATGGATAAATCAAACAACAACAAACATATGAAACATATGTATGAACTGCGGTTATGAAACGTATATGTGCACGATCCTTTGCAGTAAAGCACTATTTGAGCAATAGTGAAAATCAGACCTGAAAAAAATTTCAGACCTGTACGGGTTAATTTGATGGCCTGCTCCCAGTTGGCTTGTTAGCTCAATTGGTAGAGCGCTGCACTAGTATCGCAGAGGTCAGTGGTTCGAATCCCGTACAGGCCTGAAATTTTTTTCAGGTCTGATTTTCACTATTGCTCAAATAGTGCTTTACTGCGAAGGATCGTGCACATATACGTTTCATAACCGCAGTTCATACAAAAGTTGAATTGGTTACCCTTCAACCCTTGAAGAGTGCCTAGCATATGCATGCTATTGTTGGGTTGTAAAGGGCTAACCCTTTTACCCCCAAGATCTGATTAGTAATTCTCCTTACTGTCTGTCATACAATCCTTAAATGTTATTTTGGAGAATTTGGTTTTGGATCAACCAATAATCCTCTAATTGATATTTTACTTGATTCTCGTCACTTGTCTTCTTGATATTTAACAATTATTCGCCGAAGACGAGGGGAATATCATCGAATAATCCTCGAGACGAAGTTGAGGGGATTATTCGACAATATTCACCGAGCCAGAGGTGAATAACTGTTTTAGTATAATAATTTTAGAGCTGAACAACAGAGAAATTTCTAAAATCATAACATTTTAGTAACATTTATTCAGTAAACATTTTATTTTAACATTTTACATAAACCACAGGGAGCAGTTTATACAGTGTCATATAAGGAACCACTCGACCAATCAGATTGCTGGAAACCCTTTGCTCAGCTCTGAAATTATACTAATGTTTTGATATTGTAAGGAGAAATTCTCTTGGTCACTCGTGGGAGTGAAAGGGTTATAAAGCTGGGTATTGTAATGAGGATGGGTACTGAAAATTGTGGTTTAATAAAGTAGGAGATCAAAGGCCTTGAATAGATACTCAACTAAACTTTTTCTTTACTTTTAGGAAGCAAAACTGGGTGAAACTAAATTCACACAAAAAAATAAAATCATTGCAACAGTGCTCTGAAAGTACACCATCTTATCTTGGCCTCTTTTGCCTTTTTCATTCTTAGGTTATGGCTGTGCTGGCACAGGAAGGAAAGTTCAACCAGATTTAATGTTCAGGATTGCTAGTATCAGCAAAACAATTACTGCTGTTGGTGTTATGAGACTTGTTGAAGAAGGGAAATTGTCTCTGGGAGATAGAGTATTTGGTCCAAATGGTAATCCCGCTTTTGTTGGTTTGGCGAAAACTTTGCATCCATTTGAAGTAACAATAATAAGAATCTGTCACAGAAGAAAATTAAAGAAGACTTTGGTCTCCAATTATATTCTGAAGAGTTATCAGCAATTGGATATGGTGCTTTTATGTTTAATTATTTTCAAAAATACATCAGACAATCTTGAATTCAGTAATGTTCATTTAGGACATCAAGGCTAGTGCCATCACTGTCCAAGTTTTGTGCATTATTAAATTCTTCCTGGGTTGGTTCCTAGTAAGATATAGATTCATCTTTTCATATTTCATGCATATTTTTATTTTCAAGGAATTTTAAAGGAGCACAGCCCCACAGAAAATGGTGATATTCGACTCTTAGACATCACACTGAAACAATTGCTTCATCATTCAGCTGGATGGGACCGAGACAGGGCTGGGGACCCTGTGTTCTGGAAGGTTGGAAAACATATGAATGTTGCTGAACCTGTGGCACCTAGTGTACTTATACAGTACATGATGGGAAGAAAACTTCAGTTTACTCCAGGTGAGTACAGTTGCAATGGCGTTTTATAGGAATTACCGTAAACACTGGCATATCAGCCGCACTTGCAGATTAGCTACACCCCAAGTTTTGGGGGAAAAAGTATTTGAAAAGAAGTCAAAAGAAATCACCAGTGGCTTGCTTTATATTACTTACTTCATGGGAAAGGAGTTCCCGTACTTACTGAGTAACATTTAGCTGCTTAAGAAAGGCAAAGAAACAAGAAATACAGGCTTATATTTATCAGTAAAAACGTTTCTTAAAGGAGCCACCAAACTCGCAAAAGCAATGATCAATTTCTTTCCTTGAATATTTTAAGTAGTTCTTGTTCATTTGCCTTTGGCTTCTGATTTATTTGCTTTCCTCGTGTTCTCCCAAAATCCGGCATGGATTTATCACGTTATAGAGCCGGAAAAATGTGTTCTATTGCTTAAAAGCAGTTATCTGAGTGTGTAGCACTTCACATTCACATGTGACGTCACATTCACATACATGTGATTGCCACTATCTCAGTTCCTGTTTCTTTGTTTGTTTGTCTGGTTGTGCATCTTATTTTGTTCTGTTGTGTTTTGATTTAACCGCCTTCCGGTTGGCTCAATGGATAGAGCGCTGGACTGATGTGCGGGAGGTCGAGGGTTCGAGCCCCGGCCGGACCAACACTCAAGGTCTTAAAATAATTGAGAAGAATATGCTGCCTTTCTATAACATCAAGAAATGGTTTAGATATTCTAGTCTTCTCGGATAGGGACGAATAAATGGAGGTCCCGTCTCCTGCAGGGTTGGGGTAGGAGACGTTAATTACCCACGCACGAGATTACTGTGGGATGGATGTCCTCCCCTGGGGTGGGATGGGTGGGTTGTTGTCTTGCGTTTCATACATGAGCCTCTGGCTCGGGCAATATGGGTAACCATGCCCCACGTAAAGACATTAAACTTTGATTACTATTACTATTACTATTACTATTACTATTACTACTATTACTACTATTACTATTACTATTACTATTACTATTACTATTACTATTACTATTACTATTACTATTACTATTACTATTACTATTACTGTTACTGTTACTGTTACTGTTACTGTTACTGTTACTATTACTATTACTATTTATTTTTCCCTTTTTTTTTTTTCCTGGAAGGAAGAAGACATGCTTATTCCAACCTTGGTTATACAGTTTTGGGACAAGTCATTGAGAGAGCGACTGGTCAAAGATATGAAGAATTTATGACGACTCTTTTGAATGTCATGGGAATGAAGCAAATGAAAATTGGCAGAATTCGGAAGAACGAACTCAGTGACAAGGAGGTACATTTATCTTACCCCTCCCCGCTCTGGACCTAATCCCCACGTCCATTCCCATGGTTTGAATTGTGTGGGGTCTAGTCCCGGCGGTGTCGTTGTTTTGCTTTCTTATACCTGACACTGCACAATCGCGGTACTTCCACTCAGGACTGCAGATGAGTTAGCAACAATAGACTAGAGGGCCACTGAGGCCTCCCCTGTTGGTAGGTCCGTAAAAAACAAGAATTAAAGTAATCAGGGCCGTCAATGATTTTAAAAGTAGACAGCAAATAAGAAAATTTGGGAGCCAAGTTATCATTGACGCTCTTTTGTTTCCCCAGTTTACAAGCTAGCAAAACCGGGAGAACCATTCAGTCACAAAAGTGACAGGCGTGTCACGCAGATTGCGCGAACCTTTGGGCGTGGGATTGACTCTCGCATATAAGCCTGTTTATGGGAAATGGCTGCTGTACAAATTTCTTCGCTGATTTTTCAATAATTTTCAGTTTTCATTGGATAAGGATGAGGTTAAAGTCACCGGAAGGCTAGCTCGGGGTTTTGGGCCGGATATCGGCTCTCACCGACAGTTCTGCATGATAGGCACTGTTGTGATTCAATGGAATGGATCAGTATTCAGTAGTTGTACACTAATTAGTGGGTAACTTTTGTTGGACGGATTGGGCGAATTTAGATTCACCAGGTTGCTAGATATTGACTTTAACCCTTTTTCCATATGCTTCCTCAGGTGGAATATTTTCACAATCGTCACCCCAGGATGGTGAAGTCGATATTTCCTGACGGGTGTAAAGTGCCACCACAGTATGGAAGGTGGACCATGGAAGAGGCGGACGCCCATGGGGGGTGGATCGCAACTGCTTCTGACCTGTTGAAGTTTCTCCTCTCCCTAGAATCAGGAGTGAATGGAAACAGAATCATCTCTCGCGAAACTTTCCAAAAAATGCTCGACAAGCCGTTATTTGAGAAGGATACAGAAGAATGGTACGGGTTTGGTCTCGACATCTGGGACAATGGAAGCTCTTGGGGTCACAGTGGACAGATGGAGGGTACCTCGGGTGTTTTGACACGCCAGTGCGAGGGGTATGCTTGGGCACTGTTGTTCAATTCTTGGGCTAAAGATCTAGATCTTGATGGTCTGGTAAAGTACGCGTTGAGTCGCCTGTTATCTGTTTCGATACAGCCAGATTTTGGCGGTATATTTCCGAGCAGTATTCTAACGGAAGACAAACGACAATTGATTACAATAATGGTACCAAAAAGCCATTTCTGGCCATTGTACGAGGATGTTAAGAGTCGAGGATTTGAATTAACATGGCTGAACGCCTATAGATTCGCGGATGCTTTATACTTCAATACGATTTTTTTCCAGAACGCTAATTTCAACTCGGCCATGTCTGTTTATATTGGACTTACAAAGGATGCTTGCCGCGAAACACTGAACAATCTTGTCGGTCTACGGCCTGTCCATATCGAAACTTACGTTGATGACAACGACTTACTTTTCGCACTGCTGGTAACCTCCAGTAATGAAGTGTCGTGGACATTAGATTTGGATCTGACCGTGGCTCAACATCGAAAAAATATGCCCGTGATGTTTAAAAGTGGTTTTAATCTCACTGTACAGTGCTTGACCGAGTACAAAGGCCGGCTACATGTCTCAGTTCTGTACGAAAAGGTCGCGAATGGCGAATGTATTGCAGAATTTGACCTGAAACCAGATTATTATCAGTTTGAATTTCACAGACAGGCAAAAGAGGGATTGGTGTTATCTTACGCCAAGGCCTATCACGTGAAAGGTCAACCTCGATTTAGTGTGATTTGGACCAATGAGAAGGCAGAAATCAGCAGAACACGACACAACGTGTCCAAATATGGCTTTTTGTTTGAAATGAGAGAAGCGGCAAAAAAGAACTGTTATGCTAAGTGTGTGAGTTGTTATAACAATGAAGATGTTCTCAACTTTTTAGCATCGTGGAACAAATAAATCTCAACGTCCATTTCGTTCAATGAATGAAGCATTGTATTTCAGTATTTTTGCCTGGAGGAAAGAACTGCTTAATTTGTGGTGCTGCACTGTACCAAGAACCTTTAATGTTACGTGTTCTTAACCAAGAAGTAATGGTTAGGTCTCTCGTATTTGACGTGTCAGGCACTTGTCCAGTATATGTCTTAAGATATTATGGGAACTACACATTTAAAACCCGTTCATCGAATACATATTTTAATGGATTTTTCTCTTAAATTTCTTTACCACAATGTGTTTGCTGTAGTTTCATCTGCGCTAGTTCGCTTGGGGCAAACTTTATCATGGTCAGTTGAATTCTGAGGTATTTCACAACTCCCTGAGGTTACTTTTCCAAGCAGTATCGTCGTCGATTTACATGCGCACTCAGTGTATGCACATAGGTAATCTGTGAAAATTGTTTTCGCGACTGGTACACAAATTAGATATTTCATTATTTCAGTTCCAAGTTATTCGATCTAAAGATCTGTTACTCAATAAATATATAGTTAAATATCTTGAGTGGCTTCTGCTCACCTTTACCGGTTTAAAATGGATGTCTGTCATAATGAAGCTAATACGTAAACGATCTAAGTGGGCAGAAAGGTCTTGTAACTAGGGTGCCGGCCTCTCCCGTGGGAATTCCATGATCGCTTACGTCCGAGTGTCACCGAGTTTCCATGATATCTGAGGCCAGGATTACGTTTAGTTGCGCGTGGGTTCAATGTCACCTCCGTGTCCCAAATCCGAGGATGTCCCTCGAACGGCCGTCGCACTTTTGTTCGGTTTGATTCATATTTCTGTTCTTAGTCAGCCTATTCTCTTGGGGCCCTTGATGAAATGTTATTGTCGACATGATGATCTAAAGACAAGAAGATCCCATTCACGAATGATAATACGAGGAACTACGGCCTTTAAGATTTGTCCTCGCGAAATACGAAATCCACAGGTGGGACGGGTGTGGCCGGCCCTCTTATATACCTATGCCTATTACGAGAAACATCCTGGTACAGCCAAGAACGGTCAGAAAACACGTTCAAATTGGGACAGGTGTGAATATTGACTATGCCTTCTCTTCTTTCTCGTGGCGTCCAACTAGCACTAGCGTGAGCGCCAGAAATTGAATGGCTAGTGACTTCGTTTATAACTTGTTTCTTCACGCGCAGTGTTGAGGGTGGTAAAGCTGGGAGTGGTTTCTTGACAAATAACTGGACTTTTGTTCTCAATTCGTTATTTTCCGACCTGGTGCGAGTGTGAAGCTGATGTACGGTCGACACTTTTCGGGACACCAGGTCGCCAGGTTCAGATCGCGTTCGTAACCGTCCCATGAAAACAGCGATGGATTCGAAGTCACCTTCTTCACCAATAGGCGGACGCGAGAGTTCAAAATCATGTTCATTTGATTTCCGTTGAGAGTGCTGTTCGTAATATGCAGATGTGAATGGGTCCATATTCAACGGAGCGTCAAATTGGTCTGATGCGCTGTCATGTCGGGCCAGTTTAAAAACAGCATCCCTATCGTAATTTTGATTTTGCAATGGTGTGCCTCTATCTGTCGGCTCAAAATTTGAGCCAGAATCATACATTGATAAAGGCTTCGAAACTGTAATTGGCGTCTCGTGACATCTCAAGTGACGCTTCACCGCCTCCCCAGTCAAAACAGGAAGTTTAGTTTCCCCGGTAACATTAGAGTGCGTGCTCTTAGCTACTTTGTTTTCACTTAGTTTTCGGCCCCACTTTCTCCTAGTGTTATCCAAAAATATTTGTTGCTTCAAACGTTCTAGTTTATTCCTTTGCTCGTCTGTCATTCGCGTAGTGTCCTCTGCTTGGCTGTCTGAAAAATTTCTATGGCCAGTGAGCTCAGGATCAGGCACTCTCAACAGAGATAAACCTTGAATGGAAGTGTGGAAACTTGCTCTGCGTGCTGGAAAATCCGACAGACCTTCTGTATTCTCATCTGCTCCACTTTTCACCGCGTTACTACGATTAGTCGAACAAGAGGAAATCAGTTGATAACAAGATTCTTCATGTTTGCTCACGCGAGACGTGGGTTGAAATGTCATCATTTGAACAGCTCCGTCACTGTCAAAGAACCTTTGACTACTGTTTGGTGAAGTAGCCATTGTTTCGTTATCAAAACCCCTTTCACACCAACTTGAACCATTCTGAAGCACAACTGATCCCGAGTTTTTTCCACCTCCGTCGCTAGACCTTCTCTTTCCAAGTTCCGTCGGGTCAATTTTCTTCCGACTGTTTGAGAGCTGTCGTGCCGACATGGCTTTTTGGTGATGAATGTCTTTCACCCTTTCATCGGTTAACTCCCGAGCTTAAGTTGCTGAGCGTTACCCATGTGATGTTTAGTTTAACGACTGCGTAAATAGGAATTCTTTTCCGCATTTTGACTCTCGATACGCTTTTCGAATCTTGCTAAAGTTGCTAATTATAAAAGGAACTAAAGCTAAAGTTACTAAAGCAAGCTCTTTATCGGAAGCGCGACTCTCCCAGACTCCCTGGATTCTAACGTTTTCTCTGCCGGTTAACGACCAACGTCAAGCAGAAGCATTAATCGGATATTTTCACTCCAGCTGAGAGACGGCTAAGCTGTTCAAGCACTCTTTAGTATAATTACGCTTAACTGCATGAATGCGTAAGAAATTGATTCCGCGCGATTAGTGTCGCAGCAGATTAAGCCCCAATTGGTAAACACGCATAATTACAAGTCACGACAGCCAGGAGATAATTATAGGGTTCATATCATTCTGCACATACATCAGAGCATATGATCACAGCAGCTCTCAGTGCGTGTCAGTCATGATTTGTGGATTGCGCCGCTTCTTTCAAAAATGACAATCACTCTCTGATTTAGACCGCCGGTGGCGAGCATTCATAAGAAGTTTGAAAAATCTGTTTATTTCGCCTCTTTATTTAAGACTACAAGTCGTGTTAACCTCCAGGATGCCATATTTTAGCAAATTTCGATAAAATAATTATAATTAGATGTCAAAACAGTTTTTAGAACCAAATAGGTAGACTTCCTGCATGACCGCAAAGTTTAATCCCTGTAAGCTTCATGTCCAGCAAGAAAGCAATTTTTTTTTAATGCTGAATAGTGAAATCGCGCATCATTTTAAGATAGCCATAACATCAAGAAATGAATAAAGGCTGATAGTTTCGAAAGAAACTGTTCTGGGCTGCGTCGGTGGGAGTAACGAAATAATTTGGATACATCAACAAAGTTGAAATGGTAAATTGGCCACCGTAATGATTACAAAAGCTGACGTTTTGAGCGTTAGCCCTTCGTCGGAGCGAATAGAGGAATTGTGGGTTGTGTGTGGTTTTAAAGGCAGAAAATGGAGCTACGTTATTGGTGGGAGCATGGCAACGAGAAAAACATGAAGAAATTAGTGGAATGAAAAGCGTTCGTTGATCCCTGTGGGATTTAGACTGCCGGTTTGAAAGATGAGCTTTTGTTCAAGATTTTTACGGCTTTCCGTGCCACCTAAGTGCAAGGAAAGACCGCAGATTTCCATATGTTGCTTAGAATAATTACGTAAATTAAAATGTCTAGCGACTGGTTTCGATGTGTCCTTGTCCTTCCTTTCCACGTCTCGAAGGTGTTCTCGGAATCGGTCACCTAGTATTCTGCCTGTTTCGCCGATGTATATCTTTTTGCAATAAGTGCAAGTTATGCAATAGATTACATTGGCGGAGGTGCACGTGAAGTGATCGGTGATCTTAATGGATCGTTTAGGTCCCGATATTTTATCAGTGTTGTGAATGAAAGGACACGTTTTGCATCGTGCACGAGCGCATTTAAAAGTGCCTGGTTGGTCATTAGTCTGAAAAGAACTTCTGACCAAGAAATTGCCTATGTTTTTGTCGCGTTTGAATGAAATGAGCGGAGGCTGCGAAAAGATAATGCTTGTCTCTGGATCGTTTTGAAGTAATTTAAAGTTTTTAAGAATGATGGATTTAACTGAGTGGTTGTGAGGGTGAAACGTGAGAGTGAATGGAATGCGGTCGGAATCTTCCTTATGCGACGTTTGTAGTGCTGAATGTCGATCAATAAGTTGAGCGCGGTGGTAACCCGCTTGAACGACGGAAACAGGGTAACCACGTTTATCTAAGAACTGGCACTTTGACTCTGATTTGTGGTGGAAAACAGAGTCATCACTACATAAACGACGAAGTCTTAGAAACTGAGAAAAAGGAATGGAATTCTTAACGTGAGATGGATGCGAAGACGAATATAACAAGTAATTATGCGAGTCTGTAAGTTTGTAATACACACTAGTGCATAAACCGTTACCTTCAATTGAAACTTTGACGTCTAAAAAGGATAAAGAATTGTCAGAAATTTCCCAAGTATATTTCAGAGCCGGGTGAAAAGAATTGACTGCGGTTATGAATTTAGTGAGCTCCTCTCTGGTAGAGGAGGTAGCGCCGATACAGTCGTCGATGTAGCGACCGTAGAGTTCAGGTTTGGACCCGTTGTATTGGCTGAAAAATTGATGTTCGACAAAACCTACAAAAAGATTGGCATAGCTAGGTCCCATTTTGGTGCCCATGGCTACACCATTGGTTTGTTTGAAGAAGTTGTTTCCGAATGAAAAACAATTGAGTGTGAGCACTAGTTCGGCTAAGCGTACTAGTGTTTCAGATTTAGGTTCCTTAACAGTACGTTGATCAAAAAAATGTTTAAGGGCCAGAAGGCCTTCGCCATTAGGAATGACAGTGTAAAGAGACGTAATATCCATGGTGAAAAGAAGTTTGTTTTGGCCAAGGAAATTAAAGTCTCGAAAAATTTGAAGAGCGTGTTGGCTGTCTTTAATATATGATGGTAAAGTTTTGACGATGGGAGCCATAATTTTGTCTAGATAGCTGGAGATAACTTCGGTAGGGCAACTGCAAGCCGAGACAATGGGCCGACCCGGGTTGTTAGGTTTGTGAATTTTAGGTAAAAAGTAAATACGAGAAGTTCTAGGAGTGGTTATGATGAGATTTTTTGCTGTGGCCGGCAATTCTTGTTTAGTTATGAGTTGGTTGATCGTACTCTTGACGGAGTTTTGATTGCTGGCAGTGAGGTCTTTGTCGATCTTTTTATAAAAAGAGGTGTCAGAAAGTTGCCGCAAAGCTCATCAAGAAATGAAATCAAGAAATGGTTAGTTATTCTAGTCTTCTCGGATAGGGACTAAATGGAAGTCCCGTCTCCTTGCAGGGTTGGGGGTAGGAGACGTTAATTTCCCACACACGAGAATACTGTGTCATGATGGATGTTCTCCCCTAGGGTGGGATGGTGGGTTGACAGGGCCCGCAGTAAATTGGCACAAGCTGTTGCGGTGTCCCTGCTGGTCGGCGAAGCTAATAAACTAAACTATGCTATCAGCCGCTACTTGGGAAAGCAGCTTAATATAACCGTGCTCATGTCTCGGAGATTGGGAAGGAACAACGACCGGACTTGAATAGAATGATCTCAAAGAATCGTCACAAACTATATGAAATAGATGCACATGCCTTCCTGAGGTCAATGAGTACCCTCCTCTTCATCTTCCGTTTTGTAAACGTTTAAAGTTTCTCCCTTTTTAGTTTTTTAATTTTTAATTTTTATTTTTGAGCTCAGTGTTCCTATACCAGTAGAAAAATAGAATAACAAAATCTTTCTTACTTAAAATGCAAACATTTCACAAGGAGAAAATCATTTCACTTGCTGGAATGATTATAATAAAAAGTAAGCGCTTACCCAACATCTGATATCAGGATTTCAAATTATCATCTTTGACCGTCAATGTAAACGACGCTAACGTTTATACGATGTAAAGAAACATTCAAACCATTCAGTTCCCGGCCGTCTGTATTTATTCAGTAATTAACTTTTATTCATTAAAAACTACTTGAATAAACAAAATGAATCGGCCTTTTGCAGTTAGAGATCACGTGCTTAGATACCGCATAGCAACGCCATACTGGAGAGCAAGCACTCCAGTGATCTCAGACAAAATAGAGATCACAGAGGTCTGCATTCAAACAAAGAGTATAGCGGATAACAAGTTAAAGGGTATCCCACTTCAAGAAATCTTGTAAGTTTTAATAAACAGCTTCCTTGGAGTGTATCAGCGAAAAACGAATTTTGGTGTGATTTTGCTGATGATACACTCCGGGGAAGCTGTTGATTACTTCTTACTGGATTTCTCGAATTTGGATACCTTTTGACCTGTTATTCGCTGTATTCTTTGTTTGAGTGCAGACCTCTGTGACCTCTGTACTGTCTGAGATCACTGGAGTGCTTGCTCTCCAGTATGGCGTTGCTATGCGGTATCTAAGCACATGATCTCTAGCTGCAAAAAGGCCTGTTATGCCATTATGAAAGGCAAACAGCCAAAAATGGGATATGCCATGAGAAGTTAAATACTACCCTTACTGAGGAAAAGTAACCTTGGTTCGGGTACTGGAGGTAAGTCATCTTCAGCATAGAAGATCTCTAAGTGCATCGTCAAAACCGCTTTCTTTTATGGCTTGTGACTATGCACTAACTTAAAACGTTTATTCTGAACCGTCACAAAAGGAAAATAATGATGACAAAGAAAAAATGCAAAATCTCTTAAACACGAAGGCGCGCTATAAAAGGAGAGGTCCCTTATGTGCCTGGTAGACAAACAAAAGGAGCTAATGAGACGTTTACTTCCACCAGCATGGTGGAAATGATGTAGCGTGCGAACCATGGCCACCTTTCAAATTTACCACCACAAATAAAGACAGTTTCCATTGGAGAAAGGAAATACAAATCTCAAAAATTCTTGTATTGTGATGAAAACATAAAACAATTTTGAGGAATGCGCCCGCTGTTCACTGCTTTGGAGTAGCTGTAGCTCAAGCTGACTTGACTCTTAGAGTTCTACATCACACGACAGTTGATTGACAACTGATCCAGAGGTACCTAAGGCACCTCTCCTTTTATAGCGTACCTTCGTGTTTAATTAACAACTATTCACCGAAGTGGAGGTGGTTAGTGGTGGATATTTACCGAGCTGCAAAGCGGCGAGGTAAATATCCACCGCTAACTACCGACACTGAGGTGAATAGTTGTTTTAGTATATACTACAACAGTGAGATAATATACACCACCAAAAATTGATTTTAATTCATACGATTCCAACATTTCAACATTTTCCCGCGCGTAACGATCCAACGCGGGTCGCATTGGGGTAAGTGATTTTTTGTTGTAAAAACTGCCGTCTCGTCTTTTCGCTGACAGATAAAACTTCTGAAGACATTTTGTTTAGCTCTGGTGGCGACATTTCTTCAAATGGTGTTGCAAACTCTATCTATATTTGAAACCATTCTGTAAAAAATACCATTCAACTTTGATTTTCAAGTAAACAAGTAAGGTTACGCAAGATTAATTTACATTTGTAAACAAAACCTTTTTCACAGGTTTTAATCGATAAACTTCCGGTTACCATTACCTTTAAACACAGCCAAACCAAATTTAGTCGCTTTCTCTGTGTTTTCAGGGACTGCTTCGTTGTTATTTGAGTGATTTATTCGCTTGTCACGGATGCAAACCGGCACGCCACTTTTTCTCGAGTTGCTCGGAGGTAAATAGCAAAGGATGTTCGGAGTTTGACTAGCCAATGAGAGCGCGCCTTCAACGCTATCCACTGTTTTAGTATATACTAATTAACAATTGGTTCATGCTTTAGCGTGCACTATCAAGTTATGGAGCACGCGGGAAGTTTGGAGAGCACGAAAGAAGCGTAAGAGTTGCCCGAGGCGATAGCCACGTGCTCCATAACTCGATAGTGCACAGCTGAAAGCATGAACCAATTGTTTTAGAACATAGCCGGTGGAATTGTGCATCAAATGCGACGCGAAAAACGGACAACAACATCAGTTGAAGCGAATCGTGACGGCGCTGATGCCGAGTCTCCTTTTCCTTTGTTTTTCTCTTTTTCTGCCTCATTTAAGAACTCTAGCCCATGGGAAAAGGTCGAAACATTGTCTTCGTTTTCGGACTAGCAGGCCGAGTTTCTGTTTGTATCCATTATTGTCGCGAAATGTATTATTTTTCCCCGCACTAGCAATGGCCGCTCGCGCGAAAAAAAAATTTCTGGCTAAGTCGGATTTGCTGACGCTATCAGCGTGCACTATCGGGATTTTGAGCATGCTTACGTATAATGAATTTGATTGCGCGACTCTGCTAGCTATGTTCTAATTCACGTGATAAGTCAGTGACCAATTATTTCTTTGGACAGCCCTTGAAAGACGTAGATAAATTTAAAGATCTCGGTGTTATAATAACTAAGGACCTCTCATGGAGTAACCACATTGGTATAACTGTGAACAAAGCGAATAAAGTCCTAGGTTCTATTAAACGCTCGATAGGCACCGCTAATGCAAATATTTTTTCTATGCTCTACAAATCTCTTGTACGGCCAATTTTGGAATATGTGGTACCTGTCTGGTGTCCTTACCTCGTCAAGGACATCCATGCTCTTGAGAATGTACAGCGAAGAGCTTCAAGACTTGCTTTAAATCAACGCAAAGGAGACATGTCCTACGAAGACCGATGCAAATTGCTAAAATGGCCTACTCTTTCCGACCGTAGAACTTATCTATCTTTAATTGAGTGTTATAAAATTGTTTTTTGTTTTTACCATTTAGATTTTGGAAACTTTTTTGATTTTGCCACAACTAGATGTACGAGAGCAAATCATCAGTACAAACTTTACGTCAAACCAGCAAGACTTAATTGTTATAAACATTCGTTCTTCATTAGGATTGTTAAATTATGGAATGAATTACCAAGAAACATAGTGGAAGCTGATAACCTTCAGCATTTTAAATCTCAGCTTAAATTGTATTTAAATATTTAATTATAACTAAGTATTTTATTTTCATTTAGACTTATTTTTTAGGGAGTTTTCACATAGGGATAACCTCTTAACTTCCTTTTCTGGAAGCATATTTTCCATTTCCTCTTAGTGTATACATCGTCTGCTTCTGGAATAAATAAAGTATGTATGTATGTATGTATGATCCAACTGAAGCAGCAAAATCAAGGCCGCAAGTTGTACGTTTCGCAAAATCGTCCGATGGTTGAGTATTAAAACATTTTAAGAGTGACACAAGACTTCATTTAGCTTAGATTTCCTCCATTTTTCCCGTTAATTTTGAACTTTTCATTCACAGTTAACGGGATCAAATGCGCTCGCTCCAAAACCAAAGTATTAAAATGTGGCGTGATTTTGACGAGCCGAAGGGGACGTTTGTTTACCTTTTTGTACTTCGTCGCACAGATCCTTGTTCTCGCTCTGTTAAAATTCTTAAATATTTCGCGATAATAATGGATACAAACAGAGAATCGGCCCACCAGTCCCAAAACGAAGACAATTTTGCGACCCTTGGGCTAGAGTTCTTAAATGAGGCAGAAAGAGGAAAACAACGCGGAAGAAGACTCGGCATCAGCGCCGTCACGATTCGCTTCACTGAAGAATCACTCTTGATATTGTTGTCCGTCTTTCGCGTCGGATTTGTTACATTATTCCACCGGTTATATTATAAAACAATTGGTTCATGCTTTATGCTATGCACTATCGAATTATGGAGCACCTCGGAAGCTTGGAGAACACTTCGAGGGACCTGAGTTTTCGGTGTCTGAGTTTTCGTGACATCCAGCGAGCTTGCCATGAATTCTAGTAGTTGCCTCTAACATAAATAAAACACTCGCGATAAGTGAGCACGACTCAGCCAGTCCAGCTTTGCATCCCAAGCAATGGGCTGACAAAATAGTCCCATCGTTTTCGGAAATAACCCAAATGTTCACTAAAGGATCATTCATATGCTGTGAATGCCAAACTCGTGCTCTCACGGCATACTTGCCGGCGATTACTTTGCCTACAACTGAGGTTACAAATCCCGACACCATTTGATTAAACGCCTCTAGACTCTTGAACGCCTTGAACTGCTTCTTGGTGTAGAAGCTGGTCTCAAGAACGAGGTAACTCAGCAAGTCCGACGCTTCCACAGGAGGCAAGCATTTTGGACT
>NC_142526.1:29640171-29680171 GCF_964205215.1 Stylophora pistillata | reverse complement strand
CACCCCATGCTTAGAACGGCGCGAGGCTTTGTTTCGGACGACAACCAGACGATGCAAACTAGAGGACTTTTAGTACTTCTCATCTCAAAGGCCTCTGGGCAATGTATGAAAAACGAGTTGAACATGGATCAGGAACTGGTAGCTGACATTCATTCAAGCCAAAGACAGCTGGCCGACATAACTGAAACCATACACACAGGTGATTTGCGGTGGTTTTTTTGTGTTTGTATTGTTTTGTATTTTTATATAAGAGAGTGAATGGGTTAGCTGCAAGGGTAGCCCAAGAGATACAAGAGTGAATGGGGTAGCTGTTGTAGTATAGAAGGTGAGATTGCTACTACCCCTCTCTGATGTATGATGGGCCAATTGCAAGTTTCCCCCAGTATTTCATTGGGTTTCTCTTGGTGTAGTGAGTTACTACACTTTATAGTATAGTTTGGACCTATTGTTCTAAGGAAGATCTCATGAGAGTGTTTCGGTTGCAGAAACGTGCAGCGCGTGTAATATTAGGTACAGGTATCAGATCAAGAACTGTGGAAAATTTTAAGAAACTAAATTGGATCCCATTCTATGATGAAGTCAAGATAAGAAAGTGCATGTTAATCTATAAGGCACTGCATGGGGAATCCCCTGCGTATATTGAAAGTACTTTAACTACAAATCACTCCCTGCTTGGTAGAGAGACCAGGCATGGCCAGCATAACCTAATCTGTCCCAAGTATCAAAATACTACTGAGGCAGGAAGGTCTTTCCAAGTTAGTAGTATTAAGTTATGGAATAGTCTTCCAAATGAACTTAGGAAACAACGTAGCATCTCCTCTCTTAGGAATACTTTGATGAATTATTTTATAAATTCTTATGGAGACATTGATTCTTTTGAAGCTGTATTATAATCTAGTTTTATTGTATTTATAATCTTTGAATTGTTACATTGTTCGACTAGTTAGTTCTATTTTTAATCCCTATGGCTTAGAATGTATTACTTACTAACTTTAGTTTTGAGGGCCACTGGTTTATCAGCGCAAGCTGTTATGTGTATACCCTCTTTAAATAAAGTCGATTATTATTATTATTATTATTATTATTATTATTATTATTATTACTGTTTAAGTGTTAATGTCTTAAGGCCTGTTCACATGGAGGTGGGGGATCCAGGTGGGCAAGGCACCCTGCCTAACCATGGTTGAAAAATATCCTGCATTTACATACAATCTTCCATCACTGGGATTCTGGGGTGAAGTTACTAGAGGTTGTTGCCTAAAGTATGTAACATGAACATGACCCAAGATTGGTGGGTTTCCCTATTTTGAGTCATTTATACTTTACATTGCAAATTGAGACCCCAGCTGACAAGGTTACCCTACTTGGCAGACCAGGCACTTGCAAGGTGGGTTATCCCACCTATCATTTAAACATGATCAAGATAAAAGAAGAGATTATACAGACTGGTGGGTCACCCCACCAGTGCAGCTTACCTCACCTACCTGGGGTCACATAACTCCATGTAAAGAGGCAAGCTATCCAACAATACAACACAATACAGAATAAAGGCTGATAGTTTCTAAAGAAACTGTTTGGGGCTGCGTCAGTGGGGGTAACGAAATAATTTGGATATATCAACAAAGTTGAAATGGTAAATTGGCCACCATAACGATTGCAAAAGCTGACATTTCGAGCGTTAGCCATTCGTCGGAGCGAAGGGCTAACGCTCGAAACGTCAGCTTTTGTAATTGTTACGGTGGCCAATTTACCATTTCAACTTTGTTGATATCTCCAAATTATTACAATACAGAATACTCTGGATGTCTTCAACCCAGAGCTCTGATCCTATTTTGACAGTTAGTCCAGTACCATTGGTTAGCTTGTCCTGGGTAGCTTGCATACAATAATTCTAGGAGGAAGTTCAATATGTATTTTTTTATTGTCTCTGTTACACATGAATAACTTTTTATTGGAGCCATGTTAAACAAGAAGATAAGAAACTAGAGAAAGTACCTATTATTGGCATACTCAACTAGATGTATCTAGCTGCTCTATCTTTTTTATCTCTCAGGATTGGTTTTGGGTGTAAATAATCTTTGCACTATGTTCATGCCACTGTGTAATTATGCCCAGGAGTTTCCTGGACCTCCTGTTTAGGGATCACTGCTAGTTAGTGGATTACCCACTCTTGTTTTTTTTTACCGTAAATACCTGTCTTACATGTCACTTGCAACATTTTTTTTTTCTAATAAAGCCAGCCTGGTGCATACAGGAATAGTTGATTTAGCCAGTATCTCTTCATCCAGCAAGTGCTATCAAGAGGACATGGAATTTGGTAACAAGATGGCAGTGTTAAGTGGTGACTTTCTTCTAGCCAATGCTTGTACAGGATTAGCAGAACTTAAAGACACTGAGGTTGTTCAAATGATTTCAGAGGTAATTGGACATTTGATGGAAGGGGAATTCCTGAAAATCACATTTAATGCTGATAATTTGAATTTAGAGTTTTGGAACGAGTTATCGTTCAAATGCAAGGCAAGCTTGATGGCAAACAGTTGTAAAGCAGCACTGAAAATTGTTGGTCACTCAGTTGAGGTGAGGATGGATTTATTTGATTGTAGCAATTGCATGGCATTTGAAATGTTTTTATACTGATTTTCCCATCAAATCATTCAATATGTCATTAAGTATATTCAACTTGTTAAAGGGGGTAACTTTCAAAAGAAACTGTGGTGTTGCCTCAGTGAGAGTGACAACTGAAGGTAATTTTGGTTTTATCAACTGAGTTGATAATGTAAATGGGCCACCATAAAGAGTTCCAAAGCTGACATTTTGAGCGCTAGCCCTTTGTCAGAGTGAATGTTTATATTCAACTTATACTTAACAATTATTCGCCGAATATTCAATAATATTCATCAAACCTGAGGTGAATAATTGTTTTAGTATAATTTCAGAGCTGAACAACAGAGAAATTTCTAAAATCATAACATTTTAGTAACATTTATTAACATTTTATTTTAACATTTTTATATACACTGCATGTAGCAGTTTATATAGTGTCATATAAGGAACCGCTCCACCAATCAGATTGCTGTAAAACTCTTTGCTCAGCTCTCAAATTATACTAAATACTCTTACAAATGCATCTGAGAAGATGTAACTGCTATTCCAAAGAGGCAACAAAAAATGAATGATTTGTGGGCTTGTCTTAGGCCCTCACGAGCATAAGAATAAAAAACCATATGAACTTGTAAGTAATATTGGGCTTACTGGTAATAGCTGAAGGTTCACAACACATATTTGCATGTACACACAATGTAGCCCAATTCAAATTTTGTTGGGTTTTATACTTGTCATGTGTGATGTTCAATATGTAATAAGTATAAAGTACGTGTACATGGGGTGGTGGGTCTTTTGTGTTACAGTTTAAATGCTCTCTCACCAAATGGAACAAACATAAAGCTTTCTGTGCTGGGATCATTCAAAACAAGGGAAATCAGTTTAATTATTTGAAATTACCAGATTTTGGAGGCTAGAGTTACTTACCACATCATTTGAAATCAAGTATTTCCAACAATGAAACATAAGTCTACATATTAAAGGCCCAGGTATGACTTTAGCTATTTTCAATTCTGTTCAATTAGAGCAACCGATTTCTTTCTATTTCAGCTTCAGGAAACTGCATTTGAATTTGGCAAAAACATTGGTTTTGCTCATCAGTTGAAGAAAGATCTTCAGGCTCTACATGATGAAAAATCTACCACAATCCTCCACACTGCACCTGTAATTATCTCTAGTAAACAACCTCATGTGAAAACATTGATCATGCAAATCTTAGCAGAAAAGAACACAGAGAAGCTGGATGATCTGCTTCAGGAACTGGCCTTCACTGCATCCCAGGGAGAAACATCATCAACCATGAAAGATCTGAGTTTAGGTTATGGAAAGAAAGCTCTTCAATCACTTCAATTGTTTCCAGACTCTGATGCAAAGCAAGCCTTAGTGAATATTGCAAACTCATGTACTTTACAAGTGTGAAGCAAGGTTAAATTTGAATAAGAACTTTTTTATGGCATGTGAGCTTGATTAGGAAAATATGTTTCCTCTTTATTTCAGCAGAGGAAACTTGTCAATCACTTGTGTTAAGGAAAATGTGATAGTCAGGAGTAGAATCTCCCTTAACCCTTTAACTCCAGAAGTGATTAACATGTAACTTCTCCTTACCTTATCCATACATTATCCAACAAATGGCTGCTGAGAATACTCAAACTTATCAAGTGGAAATTATGTTGATCTAACGCTAAATTCTCGTAACTTATTGTCAAGGATATGTGTAGTAGCTAGAGAGGAGAATTGAAAATCAGTTATTGGGATTTAAGGGTTAAATTTCCTCGATAAATGTCTTTTTCAAGTCATAGAAATTTGAAAATTTCAAATAGTAATTCCCTTGACATGCCTCTTTGTTAAAAAATTAGATTACAGTCTTTTGATAGAAGGACTTTTCCCTGGAAACACTAGTCATTTTTCTTTTTTCATCTGTAATTTGTAAAGAGAGCTTTTCATGCAAAAACTTGTCAAGAAGTGAAAATCAGCAGAATTTTACTTTTCACACAACATAAATAACTTTGGCTATTGCAAAATTCCAATTTATTGAAATAGTTGTTAGGAAAGATGAAGTCAGGTGGGAAGCTTTCATTTCGCGACTTATTTGATCTCCTGATTTAAAATAGCACGAAAATGAAGCAATAAGGTGTAATGTTCGGATCGGACATTCAAGCTTTTCTGAAGCGAAGGGCAACCATTTCACTGAAGCTTACTACATGGGAGGCTTGGAGTTACTTCATTAGATTCCAAACATTTGAGGTCTAAACTTACGAAATTGAAAACACTGAAACTGGCTCGATCAACACTTGTTTAATTTTATTCTGTTGAAGTACCAACTTAAAAATCTAGATTGTTTTTCCCATAGCGTGAAAATTGACAATAGAATCCCTTGCAGTTCCAACCGCGTCGTGATATTTTTAGGTCATCAGCTACATCCCGCTGAAATATTTTGGTAATTTAATTACCCCGCCATATCTGTGATCTGTATCCTAAAATGACTCTGCAGAGGATAAAGTAAGCGTACATTTTGATACTGATTAGGTTGTAAATAAATATTACATTTAAGGCTCGTAAGAATGGCGATAATTAAAAACTCCAAATTTCAATTCCTTCGCAGCGCAAGAGACAAAACATTCGCAAACAGCTACATGTCAAAACTGCTGCTGTACTGCATAAGATTATCACCTTTTAAAGTGCACCTAACCCCTAAATTTTTTTTCGTTTAAAAAAATCTTCATGCTTTGGTGAGTATCTCTTCGAAAAAAGTTTTGGATTTGAATTTTTGTGCCCCGTTGAGGTACGGAAAATCGCATTAAAATCACCGCCATTTTGACTCACGACCGCGTTTTCAAGGATCAAGAGTCTGGCGACTAATGTGACGTCACTTCGAGAACCCAACAATCTGTATTTCACGCTATTTTGCACAGTTCACTGGTTATGTTTGGGGGGTTAGATCGATATTGGTCGCAAATATGCCGCAGAATGAATCTAGTGCTAGAAGGGCTTTCGCAGGTCGACGACTGGCTGAAAATTCCTTAAGCGTCTCCTCGAAGTGACGTCACAAGTCTACTCTGCCCAGATCCCCATTTACGCGGTCGTGGTCCATTCGGATCTCGACTTCAACAGGGCATAAAAAAATGAGGGTTTAACCAAATCTAACAATTTTTTCGAAGAAATACTCACCAAAGCAGGAAGATTTTTTTAAGTGAAAAAAATTTAGGGGTCAGTTGCACTTTAAAGTTATCATCAGCAAAGCAATTTCATCGCCTATCTAACAAGACCAGAACTCCCACCTCGTCTTGAAGTTGATCCAAATAGAGAATTTGTGGTGAGGGATGGAGAATAGGAAGTATAAGTGAGATATTCGCCAGTTGCACAGAGGCAAATTTCCATGACCCGTTTGAACCAATTGCGAATATGCGAAAATATTTAAAATGTTCAATACCTTAAAGCTTCCGTAAGGAGTTGAAACTACTGCGGCAGAGTGGCAGTGTTGTTGCAGGCTACGCCCAGAATATCGCGGATTCTGTATTTCATATCTACAAATTCGTCGACGTAGAACCAGTTGCTCTCTCCAGCCATCTCGTTCAGATCCTCCTCCCGAATGGATGGACCAACACCGAATGCCAACACTTTTGCTTTTTTTCCCTCCTAACATGGAGTATTTAATTGCATTATTGTATGGTATTAAACATTAACACCAAGATATAATAAACTGTATCTTGATTAAAGCTCAGTCATACAGGAGCGTATCCAGCTTTTTTACTTGTTGTAGGTGTTTTCAGAGATCTTGAAGCATGCTAATCTAGTGTTTTTACGTTACGAGATTTCTTCTTGCTCCTTCGATTTCTTTGTTATTTAAAAATTCGAAGGTAAAGCAAGTCCAATTTTTGTCTCGCGTGATTGGCTTTAGTATTCGTGATCTGATTGGTTAAATCTCATTGATTGAATCTGATTGGTTGAATCTGATCGGTTGAATCTGATTTGTTGAATCTGATTGGTGTATAAGTGGTGTGAGTTTTCTGGACCAATCACAGAGCAAAGTAAATCAAAGTCACTGCAATACCGGATTACTTTCAACACTCAATTGACAATTGCTCCGAAGTATATAATTTTATTATAATAGTAGCATGATTGTACAACTCAAAAATGTATCAATGTTCACTACCTACCCGCAATGGAGGAACAGTGACGTTGAACGGTTGAGAGCCCCTCATTGTTTTGCCATCTGTTATAACCACAACCACATTAGAGGCGTCCGGCCTATCACCACCTTCCGGTGTGTAGACAATCTGGTCAGCGGCAACTAAAGCTTTATCAGTGAAAGTACCCCATGTAACTCGGTCAGGAATTTCTGCGATGGTATCATGCGTATTGTCTGTGCCTTGGCACTTAGAATCGGAGAACTTGCATTGGACATGAGGCTTTCCGCTAAAGGTAATGATACTGAAATGTGTTCCGGGTTCGAACTGATGGACGAATTGCACCAGGAAGGATTTCACTCGCACAAAATTCTGAACTCCAACACTCAGTGAGGCATCCACAATCAAACAAACGTCCAAATTCTTTTTGTTACATGGAGTTGGGCCTGAAAGGAATTAAAATAAATAACAAAACTGGTTAGGAACCTCCAGCTTGCTTAATAAGATCGAAAGAGCGTTATCCGTTTGCAGATTACTGATCTTCTTTCGTTTGTCTTTGCTATTATTGCTCCGTCCTGCTGTTTAGTTTACTTCCGTTGCGTTTTCTTTTTTTTTTTTTTAATTTTTTGTTTGATGATTTCTTCCTTGATTTGATAGAGTTCATCTGCTTTGTTTTTTTTTGTTTTGTTTTGTTTCTCTCTTCTGAGTAACGTTTTGATATTTGTCCCCTTCAGTTGCTTTTTGTTGTTGTTGTTGTCGTCCGTCTTTTTTATATTTCAATGGTTTTTGTTATGTCCTCCTTTTTTGGCTATTTTTAATTTTTTTTCTCTGTTTGTTTGGTTTTGTAGATCAATTCCTTCTATCTACCTGTTGGACATTCTCCTTCATTACACTCCACTGTTTCCACACCGTCTCCCAACTTAGAACAGTCTTTGCCCTTTTTTCTCGGTGGTGGTGCAGTGCATGTCCTGCTTCGAACTTTGACTCCTACTCCGCACGTTGCACTGCAAAGTGACCACTGACTCCACTTTGAGTACCCTCCATCTATCTCTGGGGTAGAGAAAGGGGACGGATCATAACAAAACTCCAAGCGCTTTCACCAGTAAGAGAAGAGCTCATCCACTGGTTATCAGAAATTTACGACTCTTCTAGGCCTGCTTTTATAGACCGGTCATTATTTACCGCCTAAGGGGAAGGGGGAAAGGGAAGGATTTTGCTTTTGTCACAGTGAAATTTGCCTGATTACCCCATAAGGCGCTGCAGTATTCTCATGAACCCCTCAAGTATAGCAAAATTTCTTACTTTCAGAAGCAAAAACTTAGTTTGCTGGCTTGATTTCTCGTGATTAATTCGCCCCAACCGTCAAACGGACCAGAAGTGTAACCGTCCACCTTCAAAACGGCTAATTTTTAGTCATCAACCGCTAGACCACTCCATAACGACCCTCTTTAAACGATACACTCATCTCCCAAATTGGCTTAAAATAGGTTCACTGGAAACGAATTTCTTGTGTACAATATAGCAATTCGAAAGTGGTAGCAGGTAGAAACCGGAAACTCAATGACGTAATGGAAAAAAACTTACGACAGACTGCTTTCTTTATTTTTCCAACCATTTTTCTGATTTGCCTCGGCCTTGGAACAAGGATCGCCTTATCTCCTGCGATTTCTTGGAGTTGAGTCATATTCAATTTTGTTGGAACGCCGTAACCGACAGCAACCATATGACATTTTTTCTTTTCCTGGACACAGAGAAGCAAAGTTCACGATATGAATGATTAGCTTGCTGACAATAGATAGATTTTGAATTCCAAATTATTTGGTTTTATGATATATGACGATGCGACTGCAACAAAAATTTTGTTAGAGAAAGATGTTGTTCGTGGGACAAAGAAAAAATTTCTGAGTCCCCATGGGGAAACGAACCTCACACCTTCGGATTCCGCGCTCTGATGCTCTACCGCTGACCCATACAGACTCTATCACCCATTACAAAGTTCATATATGACACGCGTCCTTCATCCTGCTAGGATGGACAAAGTCGATAGCGTCATGTTTATACATGTAAATAGAGCAAGGAAGATGAGAAATTTTGAGCTTAGTATGGAAATAGAAAAAGATGTTGTTCGTCTTGTTACGAGCGTGGAACAAAGAAAAAAATGTATCATTCTCATCGGCTTTCAACTACACGCCCTCATAGGTCCCTATATTATGTGCACTGTTAGCACCAACCAACAGACTAATGAATTAAAAAAGTTAAAAATAAAAACAAAAAAACAAAAACACCAAACAAAACAGCAAAAGCAAAAACCAATAAAACAGGGGCTTGTAAAAAAAAATTATAAATATACGGACAAACAAACCTAACACATAATAAAGGCTGATAGTTTCTAAAGAAACTGTTTGGCGCTGCGTCGGTGGGGGTAACGAAATAATTTGAATATATCAACAAAGTTGAAATGGTAAATTGACCACCGTTACGGTTGTAAAAGCTGACGTTTCGAGCGTTAGCCCTTCGTCGGAGCGAATGATAATAGATGTGTTTCTCACCCTCAGCGGAGGAACTGTCAACGAAAAAGGTTTTATGCGTCTCCTTGGCCAGGCTCGCCCATCAGTGAATGTCAGTAGGACATTTTGTCTCTTGTTTCTGTCACCTCCCTTAAAAAGCCACCAAAACTTAAAATTAATGACTCATTATCCAGAGAAACTGAAGAGCTCGTAGAGATGAAATTATTTGAGATTGGACTCCAGCGTTAAGAAGAGAAAATGATATAAAGCAATTGTCCTAACATCGAAAGTAAGGGAATGCAGCCTTGTTAAGAGACATCTCAGTAGATTGCCGTACATGTTCAACTTAAAATTCCTTTACACATTTACCTTTCTAGTGAACAGATCTTTGTATGCTGCGATAAGTCCTTTGTCTGTCCGCGTCTGCAGATAGACACTTGGGTCCAGGCCTTGTACAAAGGCGGTCGCTTTCTTTAAAGAATTCGAGTTTGGCCCATTGAACGGAGCAAAGACAGTTGCACTTTTGTCGTACTTGATTATACCAATACGGGTTTTGCTTTTTGAAATGCTCATGCGTTTAAAAAATTTGGGGAAGAAGACTTTTAGAAGGCGTTCGAGGTTTCTTGGCCTAATGCTTAATGACCGATCAATAAGAATGCCTAGGTCCAGGCCCTCTTTGCATGGAGATTTCCCTGTTACAGAGATTTTACAGAAAGAAATTGATAAGACAGGAAATGCACACATTCTTGTCATTAAAGTACGTTATTGACTGGCTGTTGTAGTCAAATTGCCACCATGAAAAAAAGGTTTTTTTGGAAGCGAAGCAAGTCAACCAAGCAGTTATAGGGTCGGATTGCTGAAGTTGGCCCTTTTGAAAACAGTCATATATATGTATATTTGACTGGCCTGTCTTCTGTCAGCTGAGTAATCATTAAGTTGTTCATTACATCTTATTTGAATCATTTTCATTCGATTTCCTGAGCCCCATAAGTCTTTGAGCTATAGAAACATGACCAGTCTATGTGTTGACGACATTACCACCGCCAAGGCCTATTGCCACCGTTTCCTAATGTCATCATCATCATCATCATCATCACTGCTGACCAGAACTGATCCAAATATAGATCGTTGAGGACAGACTAGACTTATGTTTCGCTTACCTTTCACACATTTCGGCAGTTTGCATTTCTTCACCTCCTGGGGTTCACCCAAGTCATCACAATTTTTACCCCCAGCATTAGGTGGTGGACTGGTGCAAGTTCTGACTCGTATCTGAGTACCAGTACCACAGGTTTTACTACACTTGGTCCATGTCGTCCAGCGAGTGTATCCACCATCAACAGCTATTGTTACAAGTAAAAAAAGTTGACTAAAAGAGACTGCGCTGAGCTAAATGTATTGGGAATTTAACTTATCCGAGCCTCTCGCATTCCTCAATGTATTCGGTATAGATTTTTTTTCCTTAAACACGAAGGCGCGCTATATAAGGAAGTCTTCCCTGGGAAGACCTGGGTTCATTTGTCACTCACCGTTGACGTGTGCGGGTCAAATTTAAATGCTGGTAGACGAACAAAAGGAGCTAACGAGATATCTATTGTTTACTTCCACCAGCATGGTGGCATGAGGTAACGTGCGAACCACCTACTTCGATCTCAAATTTACCGCCACAAATAAAGACAGTTTCCATTGGAGAAAGAAAATATAAATCTCAAAAATTCTTGTATTGTGACGAAGACATAAAACCATTTTGAGGAATGCGCCCGCTATTCACTGCTTTGGAGTAGCTGTAGCTCAAGCTGACTTGACTCTAAGAGTTCTACATCACACGACGGTTGATTGACAAATGGTGCAGTGGGACCTAAGGCTCTTTTTATAGCACGCCTTCGTGTTTAAAAGACCATCAATGCATTTTTCCTGCTGCTGGTATTACTTAACTTAAGCTATTATAACACCTTGTCTATTTGTGTGTAATAGCATGATGAGCGTAGGGCTTCTCAGGGAGAATGCTATTTAATAGTAGCTCTCAAAGCATTTAATTCCAAGGAAGCGATTTCCTGATCTTCAGAGAAGTTAAGGCCGTGAAAAAAAAGGAGTTACTTCTAAGCCTAGAATGAAGGTTTAAAAGGAAGGGTAAAGAAGAGTCTCGATTTGAGTCGACATAACCATAGGTCACTGTAGACTCTTACTCATGATTTATACTTGAACGCTGATCGAAAGACTCAAGATCAAGGCTTTGCTGCGTCATTGAAGGCTAATGTTTTGTTTTTAGGAAAGGATTTAGGGTCAGGATGCCTTTTCCATCATATCAGTACCCTTAGGCTGTCATACAAATTTAAGGATTGCCGGAGATTTACTTGTGATGGACGACCACTCGAGGAGGAACAGCAAAATCAATGGGATAAGTAAAACAACCTAAACTAGAAATATCTACTGAAAAGAACTACATTGAACTTCATCCTTTGGTCCGTGTAACGATGTTGTGATCTACAACCTACATAAATCACACGCAGGAAGGTCACAGGCTTCTTGTTCTTCAGCTGGTCCTATTTCGTCACAATTTTTCCCGCCTCCCATTGGCTCCGGATTCGAACAGTTCCTGAATCTCGTTCTGAAGCCCTCACCACATGTCGCACTGCATTCTGACCAGGGAGACCAATGTGTATAGCCACCATTTATAACTAAAAGAGAGAGAGAGAGAGAGAGAGAGAGAGAGAGAGAGAGAGAGAGAGAGAGAGAGAGAGAAAGAAGGTAGAGAGTGTCAGCATCTAAACGCACAATCGTATTCGCTGTCGAATACTTTTAAAAGTCAGTGACTCACAAGTCAGTCAGTCAATCAAGATAAGTTTCTCACTCTGTCAGTCAGTAAGGTAGTTAAATCAGAGTCAGTGTGTTGGAGAGTCAATGGGTCTTTTTTTTAGTCAGTATGTCAGTACGTCTGTTAGACGGTTAAACCAAGTATAAAAGCAAACACTTACTGCAAACATCAGCTAATATTTCGCTCAGCTTGCTAGCGAGAAGACTAAAATCTGCAACTTGTACCACCGAACCACGTTCACCGGCAATATTTTCCAGTTCCTCTTTTTTAATGCCTTTTCCAATACCAACTGCAATTATATTGACACCTTTGTCCTGAAATTCAGAGGAGAAGAAATTTTTTACCAGGATCATGGGAGTTACTAAACGAATCATGCCACTCAGTGGTTTATATGCAGCCTAATTTTTTGGAATAGTAACGCTCAGGATTTATGAAAGATGTTTGGTGTATCACCCCGTCTTTTCAATGTTTAGTGGTTTCAGTAATAATTCCGTAGAGTTATCTGTTTGTGCTACGTCCATGTGTTGAGGGGTCTCTCCTAGGTTCATGATATCATTACTGCAATAATCTTTGCAAAGAAGTCCCACCCGAAAGAGATATGTTTTCTATCAAGGGTGATGAAAAATGTCCTTTGGTGTTTCAATGGTTTAAACGGCTGAAATTACTTAATGATTCTTTTTACTTCCTTTTTCTCGTTCTTGTGTATCCAAGTAAAAAATATTGAATGTATATGACAGGTGTAATATATTTGGTAAGAAAAGACGAGTGAATATCAGCACGTCATTCACGGTGATATCACGGTGATATCAGTACAAAAATATGTTAAGTGTAAGTTTGTTTACTCTCTTTTCCTTGTGGTGAGAGGGGGTGACTTGAATCTCTGATAACTTTCAGGGGCTAATTTTCAACTACGTCATGATCAACCTTGACATATCTATGATATACGTGGGATTTTTTTCCCCTCCTCCCCCCTCCCCCGCCCCCAACATCTTACTTCAAGTGGAGGAATCGTCTCACTGTAGGGCGCTGACTCCGACGCAGTAGCTCCATCCGTCAACACCAAAAGCACATTTGGTCGTTTGCGTCTGTCCTGTCCCGGGTGAAACAAATGATCATGGGCTTTCATCAGGGCTAAATCTGTCCTCGTGGCACCATACAGTCTGTCTGGGAGATTATCGATTGCGTCTTTCACTGCCTTGTTGCTGTGGTAATTGGGATCACTTAGATTAAACAAGTGAAGTGGCGAACCGGCAAAGAAAATCAGCGATAGGTGAGTACTGTCAGGTTGGATGTCGAAGTTGTCCACGAAGTTCTTCACAGCAGCTTTCACAATGAGGAAGTTTTCCTTTCCGACACTTTTGGATCTGTCTACTATGATTCCCAGATCTATTCCATCATCACAGGGATTAACTGAAATAATCGAAAAGTATTCCCCTTTAATCTCTGTAGTCGTGTTAATAATCTCGCATTCGCGAAATATGGTCCTTGTTTGGACTCATGACCATTCTTAATGTTAACGTAAGAAGCTTAGCAATTCAAACTATCTTCCCAAGTATTGATCGCGAAATACCTAGCCACTGCAGCGTTTTACCAATTAGGTCTTTCACAATTTTCACCTTGAATGTCATGTCCCTTATCACATGGATAGCAGATAATTTTTACATTGCCTGTAATTTTCTGAGTATCCTCATCTAAAAGCCTTGCATAGCCCTGAGGGAATGTTCTACGTTTAAGTTTAGTGAAAAAGTGTGTAAAAACAACGCTAGAGTTTTGTTCTGTTCCGTATGAGTGGGTACAACTTAAAATTTTCTATTGACAATTTTTTTTATTATTTACTCATTGCATATCGATCATGTTTCTGTTCATAGGCTTGACGAAAAATTTTGATATTAATTACAATTCATTTTACCAGCCTTTTGCATTATTTAGAGAACCATGATAATTTCCTTACCCACTTCGCCTTTCACAGTTCCTAAATAAAAGAAACAAATGCATAAGTAGGTGTTGTTTGCACCCATACTGAATTCACATGAAACCTCAAAAGAACAAAAAGCTGACGAACTGAACGAATTATTTCGTTTCAGAGACCTTTCTTTAATTCAGATCTTGCTCATTTTTTGAGATAGGAGTGGTATTCGATAGATATTAAAATACGGCTCCCGAAATTATACCGAATCCACTGGTCTCCTCAACAACTGACATAAGAACAAAAAATTGATTTTGGGATGTTAGTTTTTAAATGGTGTCTGTAATGATCAACAGTGGTAAAACATTCATTTAAATTTTAGAATATAATTCATTCGCCACGGGAATGGCAGGAGAAGGGAACAGAACTTTCGTCCCATATTGACACCTAACCCCTTTTGTACCCACCCATCCCACCCCAGGGGAGGACATCCATCACACAGTAATCTCGTGTGTGGGAAATTAACGTCTCCTTTTCCAACCCTGCAAGAGAAGGGACCTCCATTTATTCGTCCCTATCCGAGAAGACTAGAATATCTAACCATTTCTTGATGTTATAGAAAGGTAGCAAATTCTTCTCATTTATTTTAAGACCTTGAGTGTTGGTCCGGCCGGGGCTTGAACCCTCGACCTCCCGCACAACAGTCCAGCGCACTATCCATATCCACTATCCACTATCCGGCGGCCACAAGTAATCAGTTGTACACAGTTGTAGACAGTAATCAGTTTGCCACAAGTAATCAGTTGTAGATTAATCTTAACGTCTTGACCTAGACTCAAATAATCCTCAAGATGATTCAATTTTTATTAACTACGTTAATGATGTAAATTGGTCACCGTAAAGACATAACGTAAAGTTTACGTTTCGAGCGTTAGCCCTTCGTCAAAGCAACTCGCTCTGACGAAAAGCGAAACATGTCGATGGACAAACAAACAACGATGAGTAGATAAATTGACAGATGAATGATTCCATAACTCGTTCAGCATTAAAAGAAATTAATAACGAGGTTGATTGCGCTCGTAGTTTACTCACCGTAAATTGACGTCATTACCATGATAGCAACCAGAGGCGAGTTTCGCTTCATTTTAATCTGTAGATTGAATTACAAAATAATATGAACAAGGATATTTTCGGTTCCTGTGACAAAAGACAACTCAATTCTATCCATGTGAGAAAGACCTGATCAAACTACGTAGATATTGCGTCCTGTTTCTTTGTAAAGTATGGACTCCTGGCTTATGGGACAAAAAATATTTTATTCAAAATTCATTTATTCAAAAGAAACAATGGAATTTTTTTTTAAATCTATTTATTTTGCTATAAGCACACATCGCATTTACTAGTTAAAGCAGGAAATATAGATAAAATAATCATTCATACTGTTCCATATATCTGTGGACTAGAAGGAAAGAAGGCGAAATTCATAATAAAACAAGGATTTATTTCTTGCACTTCATCTGGAATCACTCATCAGGCAGTAGAGCGAACAAATTTTTAAGACACCCACAGCTTAACGCGTTTATCCTCCTCATTACTTGAATTGAAAAATTAAATCTGAATTAAGTTGAAATTTTTTTCATAAAAAGTCTGACATGCCTTGAGGCAAATGTCTTGTTCGAGATATCCACGTTGAAATGAAATACAATTACATATCATTGACTAACTGTAAGGTAGTAATTAATGACATTTGCACAGGTCTAAGTTTAAAAACCAATATTTTGCTTTCTAATTTCATCCTGCCTTAACTGAAAATGTGGGTATCGTGGTGCTAAAACCCTTCTTTATGAAATAGTCAATTTGACTCATCTCCGTGCTTTATATTTTTGAAATTGAAAGCATCTGTAAACATTGTCTTCTCTATCGCATTTCGTTAAGGAAAAGTGCGTCACTCCACTGATAAACTTAATTTACAATTTCAACTCGAATGAATTTTGAACCGATGAACTGAAGTCCCAGACAGACTCATAGTGGTTCAATTAGCTCTTTATAATTCTACACATTTGATAAAAAAAACTTATCCGAAAAAAAAAAATTCATGGATCGTCATGCAATTGAAAAGCCCCGAAGCACAGCCTGAAGAACCGTGACATAATCATGGTATATGGTTCTGGGAGGGTTTCAACGTTTTTTAACACGACAGTTCTTCTGGAATCATTGATTGTTAAGGAAAAATAAAACAAACTTAACACGCATGCAATAAACAGGCTGACCTCTTAAGTGGGTGCACTTTTCTGACACTTCTCCTTGACGAGACATCTACATTTGAAAAGGATCTTTCTTCGTGATAACCTTGGTAACGTTTGTCCATTTCAAAAACAATTCGATTAGTACTGCTGAATTTAAACACAACTTCTATTTCGTTTTCAGGGACTGGCTATGTATCGAAAAAAATTGATGGATCTCTTTTCTTGGTATCGAAAAATGTATTCTACTCTACTCCAGTTTGAATAAGCGAAGCACCCTCAATGCCGAGCCAGGTATCTCAGCGATATTATCATTTGCCCTCAGATGCATCGTAAACACAGCGGCTTGATGTTAACTCGTAAACCTAGCTACGTATTTAAGTGAAATATATAGCTCAACAAATTCACCAAAACACATATAATTTTCTGAAGAGTTGTGAACGCCGTTCCATGCATGCAGAATTTCCGCGATTGTTCAAAAAGAAAAAGGGGTTCTGTCCTCGTGTACCGGTTCACAAGAGCCAATACAAAAGACCAAACAATACACAATAGCTAACCGATGACTCCTAAACAAAGAGAGAACAATGGTAATTCCCTTGTGAACCGGTACACCAGGACAGAACCGAAAAAGGCAATTTCTAAGTTTGCCCGACAGGCAGCCTTTGACGCACTTTCCTCGGGGCTGCCTCAGAAAGACAATAAAAAAAAACATTGATATCACATGCTGTATTATCTTAGCGATAGTGGTAACTTTTGTCATGAGCGGTGAAACGAAAGTTTTCGGGACGCGCTTAAAAATAGAATGCTAATAGGGCTCAGCTTTCGGTTTGTAAGATAGTGTACAGTTTTCCCAAGACATTAAAAAGATATAAGAGTCCGCGTGAAATGGTTGCTCAAAAAGTTCCGAAACCTTAGCATATGGCAAGTACAAAGCTCAAGTAATTGTTTATGACTATGTATTCTAGTTCGCGAAATGTGAAGAGTGATAGGGACGCAAGAATCGTAGGTGCCGGACATTTTCGCGTTCGAACCACAATTGAACAAAGGACAATGAACACTAGAACCAATTCGAAGAAGAAGAATTGTGTACAGAACGACAACAGAGCTGACCCTTCATTCGCAAGCGACGCTGTCCAACATCACAGTGAATTAACCATATCTTAAGTTTAATGAAAAACATCTGGTAAATTGCTCTAACCAGTTTTCAAAGGTTGCGCACCTAACGTTAGAAACCGATATAGGAAAAAGCAGGCATTTTCAACTTACCAACCCTTGTGTCACACACTGCAGCTGATTTAGGAGTGAAACAACTAAGTTATCATGCAGTGAGTTTTATGGCGAGAAAGAGAACATTCTTGATTCACATAACAACCTTTCAGTTGCTAGGAAAGCTGTTGTTCAAGTATTGCTTTATTTACGCTATTATTCGTTTAAACTTACGACAGTCCGAATACGATATTCAAAGCGGGGAGCGATAAAAAATAAGATGGAAATATGCGGACTAGGCAGAAATCCTAAGAAACCTTTTCTTTTTTAGTTGGATTGTTGACCGTTACTTATCGTGTTCAAAACTGCACTTTAATGAGGTTGTCCACAGATTTTTACGGGTGCAGGTGCAGATATGGTAATTACATGTATTGTGGTTGGTGTGTGTGTGAGTAACGAGGTGCAAGTGTTTAGGTGCTAATTACAATAGTTGTGGTGCTAATTACAATAGTTGTGCAACACCCTCTCTCTCTTGGAAAGAGGACTGATAAATAAATGAATAAGTGTACTAATCAATTATAGTTCAGTTTATCTCGCTTGTGAGCCTACATGACATAGTCTTTGAACCTTGACGGCCGTTTGCGGGTCCTTTGTGAACGGCGAAGTCCGCACTCATCTGCACTAGATTGCGTGCTTTCTGATTCCATGTGTGGACGGCGAAGTCCGCCTTCTTCTCGAGGTAGTCTGCTCTCTAGCTCCATTTGCTCAAGGTCAGATGGTTGTCGTTCCTGCTCCTGTTCAGAGTGTGTGGATGCGATTTCAAGCTGGTCCATCCCGGTGGTGTGTCTTTCAGCTGGCTCCATTCTAGCCTCTCGGATTTGGGCATGGTTGCGTCGAATAGGTCCCATTGCCGTCTTGATCACGCAGGATCTCAATGTGGGTTGTTCGATCACCTCCCCGTAGATCCATGGCTGAGACTTGTTTGTTGGTCGCGGCTTGAGAAATACCTTTTCTCCTGGGGCAAATGGTTTCAGTGGGCCTGATGCCCTCTTGTCGTAATGGGCTTTTGATCGGGCTCTCCTTTCTTCGATGTTTCTCATTACAACCTGACCTGATGCGGCTTGTGGGAGTAGCTGGCTTGCTGCTGTTGGGATGATGTCTCGAAGTTTCCGAGACATGAGTCGCTGTGCTGGTGAGTACTGGTATCCCTGTTGTGGCGTGTTTCGATAGGCCAGAAGAGCCAGATATGGGTCCTCTAAGCGGGATTTTTTCAGAATATTTTTCGCAATCTTGACTGCAGATTCGGCTTTGCCGTTTCCTTGACTGTGGTAGGGAGATGATCTAATGCTGGTGAATCCGTATTCACGTGCAAAGCGTGCGTATTCGTGGCTGACAAACTGCGGACCGTTATCTGTCACGCATTCGTCGGGAATACCGTGACGTGCGAAGTTTCGCTTCAAAGCTCGTATGACTGCAACGGCTGATGTGCTTTTTAAAGGCTTAAGTTCGATATAGTCACTGTAGTGATCCACAAGCACGAGGTAGTTACTGCCATTTAGTTGAAACAGATCTGCACTCACTCTTTCCCATGGCCGAGACGGTATGGCATGTGACTGCATGGGTTCCTGGGGCCGTTCACTTAAGTATTGAGAACACACACCGCATGTGGAGCATGTCTGCCTGATTGCTGCTTGCATTCCCGGCCAGTAAACGGATTCTCGGGCTCTTCGTATACTACTGTCGGCGCCTTGGTGTGCTTTGTGTATCTTCTGTAAGAGCTCGGGTCTGAGTGATGCAGGAACAATGACTTGATGAGATTTGAAAAGCACTTCATCATATACTGAAATCTCGTCTCTGAGGTCCCAGTATGCTCTGATTTCCTCTGGTACTTCACTCTTTTTGCGGGGCCAGCCACCAAGCACCATGTTGTTCAGTGTCATCAGTGATGGGTCTTTCTCAGTTTCTTTTCTGATCTGGTTCATTGTACCGGGTTTGACAAGGTTTGGTGACAGATCCATTTGTGTGAGATTCACACGAAACACATCGTAGTCTTGCGTCATTCTGGAGGGGGACTGGGTTCCACCATTGAGAGGTGCACGAGACAGAGTGTCGGCCACAAAGAGCTCTTTCCCTTTCTTGTACTGTACAGTGAATTGATAGTTCTGAAGTCTCAGCATCATTCTCTGAAGCCTGCGTGGAGCTCTGCTCAGAGGTTTTTTGAAAATTGTCTCCAGAGGGTGATGATCAGAGTGGACCGTTATGTCTCGCTTTCCATAAAGGTAATGATGCCATTTCTCCATACAGGACACAATTGCCAAGCACTCTTTCTCGATATGAGCATAATTCTTTTCTGTAGCGCTGAGGGTGTGTGACGTGAAGCAGACAGGATGGCCCTCCTGAAGTAAGACCCCACCTATGGCACTGTCAGATGCGTCTACTTGAAGAGTCACAGGAAGGCTGACGTCATAATAGCGCAATACTGTTGTGGAGGCTATGAGAGTCTTGGCTGAGTTGAATGCCGCCTCATGGACTTCTGACCAAAGGAATTCAGTGTCGTCCCTAGTTAGTTCCCTCAATGGAAGGACCGTTTGGGACAAGTTTGGGCAGAACTTGGACAAGTACTGGCACATTCCTAGGAAACGTTGCAATGCGGCCTTGTCTGCTGGGGTTGGCATTCCTGTGATAGCAGCTACTTTGCTCGGATCCGGCTGTACTCCATTTTTGGTAAGTCGGTGCCCCATAAATGAAACAGAGCTAGACTTAAATTGAATTTTTTTAGCGGAAAGTCGAAGATCGTGTTCATTGCACTTCTCAAGTAGATGTATAAGATTTCGGTCATGATCTATATCGGCTTCTTCCTTAGTGTTGCCACAGCCATAAACACAGATGTCATCTGCGATGTTGATTACCCCATTCAATCCGTCCAGAAATTCATGTTGTCGCCGCTGATATTCTTCTGGTCCTGAGGCAATACCAAAGGGCATCCGATTGTAACAATAGCGACCATTTGGCCCCCGGAAAGTTGTTAGAAGGGAAGAGTCTTCATCCAGTTCAATGGTATGAAACGCCTCAGAAACATCAACGACGGTGAATACCTTGGCGTTTGTCAGAAGCGGTAGCCTCTCTTCGATTGTGGGTATGGTGTATTTGGGCCTTTTGATTGCCTTGTTTATGGTTTGGCTCGGATCGATGCAGAGGCGAAGTTTGCCATTAGGTTTTTCCTTAACCAGCATATTGGACAGCCAATCGGTAGGTTGGGTTACCGGCCTTATAATTCCTTCTTCACAGAGCCTTTTCAGCTCTTCATTGACCCTGTTTAATTTTGCCACTGGAACACGGCGAGTGGGGGCATGAACGGGTGTGACTGACGGGTCCAAGTCGATGTGCATGGGGCTCCCAAGAGGCTTCCCGCGTCCTGGTTTAAAAACGTTGGGGTAGTGCTTTAGGATGTCCTCTGAAGTCAATTTGCCGAGTGCAGGCGGTTTCTGCGTATTTCGTGTGGTCTCCTCCTCGACCGCGTTTGTCTCGTCTGCATAGATGGTCAAATACTTTAAAGCCTGTGCGTCTCGTCCGCTAAGAAGTGGAGGCTTGTCGTCCGGAACGTTCACCACTAGGAAGTCAATTGTGTGGAATTTGCCCATCCTTTCACACACGAGGGTTACTTGACCTTCTGGTTTCATTGTTTGGCTTCCGTAGGTGTTGATTCTGCTTTTCGTCTTTGAGATTTTCAAATTCGGGAATAGCTGGCTTAATACTGAACTTGGCATAGTGTTACAGGTCGACGCCGAGTCGATTTGAGCTTTAACAATTTTCGACCGCCTCCCATGGATGAGGTGTAGGTGAGCGAAGAATTTCTTTGCACCGACTGGCGCTGCCTGATCATTTATAACAAATGCCTCTTCATCAGGGTCATCATCAACAAAATTCGATTGCTGATGTCGTCTTCTACCAATTCTCGTTCCTCCTCTGCATGCACGAGCAAAATGGCCAATGATTCCACACTTGTTGCATCGTTTCCCGAACGCTGGACAATGCTGTTGACGAGGGCTGGGATGTTCACCGCAACACCAGAAGCAGGCCGCTGTTAAGGTGTCAGAGCTGCGGTATTCGGGTTTTGTCTTCTTTGTGAAGTTTACCTGCTCCTGCTGGTTGCCTCGGGCATTTTTCATTAACTGGTTTGCATATGTGGTTGCCTCGTGGCTTTTGGCTATTTCAACGACTTCTCGTAGAGTGACTTTTGATTGCTCTGCATCTCGGTGCCTGTGGCCTTTCCCAATCAGTTTTACGCGGAGAGATTCAGATGTTAATCCCGCGATGAACTGATCTCTCATCAATTCATCAGCGAAGTTTTCGTACTCGCACTGTGCAGCTTGATTGCGAATCCTTGTTTCCCAAGACGCGATGGATTCCTCTTCATTTTGTAGCAGGGAAAGGAATTTTTGCCTTTCGCCCGAGACCCCGATGCTAGCGCCGTAATACTCTTTCAGAGCGTTGATAACCATGTGCGGTTTGCTCTGATCTTGTTCAGACAATCCTAAACTGTATTTGTAGATCGCTCTGGCTGCAGGGGATAACGATGCTCGAAGACATGCCATCGCTTTCTCTGGTTTCGTCCACTTCGCTGCTTCTGTTTCCTTGGACGGATCGAACCAGTTTTGCATAATACAGTAGTCGACTAAATCTTCGATGTAGACCTCCACATCGTGTTTGTCATCCCCAGTTGTTTTGAATTGCGGGAAGGGAGTGTTTGAGGCCATATCGCTCATCGGCTTGAATCTTCTTGACTGTGAAATTAAAAGACAAGCACCGCTGCCACCATGTTGACCGTTACTTATCGTGTTCAAAACTGCACTTTAATGAGGTTGTCCACAGATATATACGGGTGCAGGTGCAGATATGGTAATTACATGTATTGTGGTTGGTGTGTGTGTGAGTAACGAGGTGCAAGTGTTTAGGTGCTAATTACAATAGTTGTGGTGCTAATTACAATAGTTGTGCAACAGGATCAAGAAATTCAAACCGTTTATTTCACATCATATTCATACAAACAAATGTATGCAAGCTGTAAGTGAATGATCAGTATATTGATTTCATTTGATGACCTTTTGACGGAATTAGGTTGGAGGGGTGGTTTTGGTGAATTCGAAATTAACATTTGGAATATTCCTGAATTTCTAACCATTTTTATTCAATTTCCACTTTAACAGCAACTGAGGAGTCTATTCTGTGGATCCCCATTCTATGTCAAATGTATCACATTTGCGATATCGGGCACTCAATCAACCCGTGGTAACTGGCCCATAACTTCTCATTTCCTCAGGTTTGTGACATGAAGGTCATCAAAAGCCTGACTAAAAAATCTTGGCCCACCAGTTACAGATATTTCCGCTGACCCACTGGGACTTTCTTCATACATGACGTACTCCTCGCCATTTTCGTCTTTTCTTATTTTCTCATTTTCCTCTTCTTTCGTGGTGTTCCTGAAAACCTCGTGGTCAAGACAAATATACCACATTGTCATTATGAGGGACTTTATTAACAGGATGATAAGAAGCAGTTAAGTCCACAACAGCTTTCATCTGCTGTGGTCAGTGCCTTTGACGTATAGTGACGTTTGCCGTTGCCCTGTTGACAGAGGAAGGGAGCTTTTCCTGAAGAGCACTACTTCTCTTAAGCAATCCTCTGTCCTTGGCAATAACAATACTGCTGCTAGTTTCGTTTGCAAGACGGTCCAGAGACGCTTAAATTTCCCCTCAAACTATTTGGCCCGTAGTCCAAATCGTCCTCCTTTTTTCACTTCGGCGAAAGACTTCTCTGATATTAATTGTACGGTGCAATGTCAGAGCCCTGACAATTCGCAGCTACTGATAGCGTTTATTAGCCGAACTCCAAATCTAGCGAAAATGTTTTTCGGACTCTCTGTTTTAGATTTTTTTTTAGATTATCTAAATGCATTTTATGAAAACGAGTAGTTTAGGAAGGACTTTTGAGTAGTAACCATTGAGAGAAGCGTATTTTCTTCAATGTAACAGGTTTTAGCCAATCATATTGCAGGACTAAAACCTGTCACCTGGTACAAAATAGGCTTCTCTCATTGGTTACTACCCAAACGTCCTCCCTTTTCTACTAAAACGTATCTCTTCTTTGATTCTTTGCTTTATTGAGTTCTACTAAATTATTCAGAAAATGACCCATTATACTCGTCGCCTAAATTTAGTCCATTGAATAAAATCGGTTTGAAGCGAAATTTTCATAGCTTTACCACAAAATCGAGCCGCAAAAAGATAGGTAAATAAAGAAAAATAGCACAGCACACCACACAGCAGAAAGTAATATATTTTCCCCTGCCCATGAATTTTTTTTTTCTGTAGGTCGCTTACATGTCAATCATAAAACATGGTTGTTATATGTACTTGTTATTTATCTGTACTTCTCTGCTTTTATTTTATTCATGATCAACACGTTACAACAATACATTAATAAGGTCGTAGTGTTCTCGTATCTTATCTACCTGAAAATCTTCGTAAAACCTGTCAAAATGAATCATTATCTACCAGAACTAACTTTACTGTTTAAGATTTAAGGCCTAATCGTTCCAAAACAACTGACAAAGACCTCACTTGACAAAACTTTGGATCATCTATCAAGAGAAATTTCGATTAATTGTCGGATATATTTCGGGACCACATCGGTTTTTCTTTACTTCGTTCTGTGATTGGTTCAGAAAACTCGTGCCACTCTCTCAACTAATCAGATGCAAAACTAAAACCACTCGCGACTTGTTCATTCATGATTTCCCGCGCATCAGATATCATCGGCTCTATGAACTATTTTTTCTTGACTGACCATCGGTGATTACTTTTGCTTTGGTTTTAAATCACTCGATTGAAAAGCGTTCTAATAAAAGCTTGATCATTCTAGTTCTGGCGTGAATTTACTGTGTAGCTTGATTCTCAGTTATTTCATTCTCAGTTATTAGGTAATAGAATGGTTCCAAAAGATTTTTCTGTGAAGCCATTCATTCATAGTGACTCGCTCGAGGGAAGACAAGTGGTCGTTATGCCTTGGAGGTAGAACATTTTAGGTTTAAGAGTGCAGTAACCGGTAATATGTCGTTTAAAGGTAAGAAATTAACTCACTGCTTGCTTGCTGAACGAGATAGATGCAAATGTTTCACAAGAAAGTGATTTGGTAAGTCACAGTGATTAAGACCAACATCTTAAACGTTTCTTTCAAAACGCGAAGTTATTTATGTGTTATCAACGAGTTGAATAAAATCAACTATGCTTTTATTCTTGTGTGCTATCAACGGCTCAAGCTCACGGTTCGTCTGTAGCCTGCGCAGCTGACTGAGTTGTTCGTGTGAGCGCTAAGCGACGACCGCCAAAGAGTACCTCGCCTTAACAACTTAACAGCTGCGCAGGGTAGAGTAAGACCTAAGATTACGTGAGATGATTTGAAAGACGTAATACATGTTAATGATATCTGACCAACACCTAAAAATTAAAAAACCATAAAATCAAATCCTCGTTCGAAATTGGCCATCATTTTGTAGCACTTTAGTTCCCTTCCTCTAAAATCAATCTGTGGAATACAAAAAAAGAAGTTTATTTTATAATTTATTCCAAGTTTTAAAAGCATTCAGAATATTTACCAATTATTTACCAATTATTACATTAGCGCGCGAGCTGATGACCGGAGTTGAGTGAACCAAACAGAATACTTGAAATGAAAAATCCGGAGAATTTAGAAATGGAATATATTATTACATCCTTGCTCAGAATACGAATCCTTCCTCTGAAAATAGTTAAGTAGCAAAGACGATTTTAAGTGATAGAAAAATTGTTCGGCACTTAAAGTTTTAGAATTTTGTACATTTCCTAACTCAAAAAGAAAAACAACAACACCAAAGAGAAAAGAAAAGAAAACCACCGTGTTCACTGCATGAGTTTCTTTTTCTTAAAAGATATAAAGGAATAGTTGTTTGGAGCGGAGTGAAATATTATTTGTTATTTTACCTTAAGGATGATGAACAAAGTCAGGTTGGGTGCCATCGTAACCATCACCTTGAAAGAATGATTAAAAAAAATTTAACGCCTCTCTCAGTTACCATACGGGCTGTACTTGGTTTATCTCACGTGCTGTGCTCTTTTGTGCAGCTCGCTTAAAAAATGACACCAGGTTTATTGTCATAATTTTTCGTTTTGTTTCTCCAGTTGTCTTTTCCTGAGAGACGATTAGACAATTACACTGAGTTGATTCGTTTTACTTTCGAGTATACGCTAGTAATTTGGAGTCATTCCTAGTGATTAGAAATAGCTCCCCGAACCTGTCAGACACACAGTAGAGATTTAACAAGTATCTAACTTACGTCGCTGTCTCATCAGTTTATGCTGTGAGTCACGGATACGCCATGGGCTCGTAAACTTGGTCTTCCCTCGCTTAGAAAAAGACTCTCGTTCAACTACAGAAAATCATCACAAACGACATGTAAGGACTAAAGGTTTGATGAGTAACCCCTCCAAGGTTTAAGGACAATTTCGGGTCTACTCAATTACACCATTTATCAAAGTAATGGAGCACATTTTCCGGGTTGCATAACGTGGTGAGGCCACGAGATGTTAGGAGAAAATTGGAGTGTTCTTGCAAAATCTCGGAAGGATTGACCAGTCAGGTGTGCACGTGATTCTTATATGAGGTTATGATAACGATTAAATAATTACTTATATAAATATAATTATTTAGCCTTTTGCCTCGGTTACGTGAGTGATCTGTTCTCAAGTTTCTATGGCACTTAAGTTAGAAAAAACTGGAGAAGTCAAAATTGATAAAAATAGTACATTGATTTCAGACATTTTTTCTTGAAGAAGTTGGCCGCTAATTTTCCGCTAATTTTTACGGCAGTCCTGGGTATTGCACTCTTCAGATCCTTCTGCGGGACCTTCATTATGTACAATACAAGTTTTCTATAGGTCGTTGCAGGTTAGAGGGTGACAACCACATCAAGTATGAAATTTATGGTGTCAGAACCTTCGCTTGGTGTTGTTCTGTTGAGCAGCAAGTACAATAAACATCGGGTCCACTCTTTTCTGAACAAACTGTTTTTATCAGGCTTAAAATAAGGCATTTGAAGTCTTGCATCGTTTATCTCGGTCTCCAAGGAAAGGGGTAATCGTCGTTGCAGTCTCGACAACTTTCGTGTTGTAAAGACTTCGCGAATGATTTTCCCGCCGTTATCATGCGCGAGACATCAGCTTTCCGTTTAAAATCATTAATTTGATCAACTGAAGGTTATGGATTAATTTGCAAATAAAATGTGCTTATCATGTAGAGGAAGATTTCTCGAAAACCCCTGCCCTCTTCCCCTTCCTTTTCATTACAAGAAAAAGGTTCATGTGGATGACGCTACACACCACGTTTTGAACGATCTGCCAACTTGATGCAATAGTATCAGCATGGTGTTCTGCTCACAGAAACGAAAAAAACATACGAAATGCATGAGCTCGATTGGAGAATAAATCCGCTTACCGGAAACTGCCACCCGGAGTTGATTATCTGCACCAGATTGTCTAGAATATATAATATTTGTGATGGAATTCTACTCAAGTGGCTACCAGCTCATTTATGAAACAGATGAACAGCTTAAGATAATAAAAAAAAAAGAGAAAAACAAGCTTTTTCGTTTCTAAGTCTTTGATAAAGAAATGGGTGGAAAAATACTTGAAATCAGATATAGTGCAGTTTATCTGCACCAGATTGTCTAGAACACAGCAGCGTCTACGTTCTTCAAGTATAAATCTGTCGGGGCAATTGATCTTGGCCCAGTTGTATAAAAGGCCGTATAACGCCATCCAACGGATGAATAGCTATCCAGTGCGTAAGTGATTGCGTGATTACGTTTTCCAGTGGATTGGGGCAGAATAACGGATCAATATAAGTATCCGAGCAACTGCGCACCCACCCCTCCCCTAGCCCAACATTGACTCTGACTTTTTATCAGCAGCGGGTGAACAGTTGATCCAGAATAACAAAGTGCAAGTGATTTGGTTATAAATGTAACTATTCATATCAAAATACTCACTCTTAGAGGGGGCAACGTCACGTTGAAAGGTTTCACCTCCTCTCTAGGAAATGGTTTTCCGTCCGTAAATATTACAAGAACATTGGGAAAACCTTCCCTGTCCCCACCTTTGGCCGAGAAGAGAGAAGTACCGACCCCTTCTAGTGCTTTATCGAAGCGAGTCTCAAATACGACTTTCGGTGAAATCTTCCTGAGCATTCTGGCAAGCCGGTTCCTCTTGCACGATCGTTTGTCTTTAAAGTCAACCATAATCCTTGTATTACGATCGAAATGTACCACGCCTACTCGCGTGCCATCCTTTCCAGTTGTGCCTCTGGTGAACTGTCGCCTCAAGAATTGAGGGAGAAAGTAATGAAGGAGATTCTTAAGGGGTTTCTCATCAGTGATGCTTCCAGAGCTGTCTATCAACAAGCCAAGATCCATTTTTCTTTTGCACACTGTAGAAAAAATGCAAAAGAGATGATCCAACCAAATATATACATTTCACTGTAGCATGTAGACCTCTTTCATAATGATGGGCAGGAGTTTTTCTTCCTTTATCTTCATGAAATTAGCCTTCTTAGCCAAATTTTCCTGCTTTTAAGTGAAAATTACGTTCGTTTTCAAATATATCAATGAGGCCATAAAGGCGAATGAACATGAATGTAGAAGAAAAGTAATTTGACCCTCACCGTTGAAAGACATTTAAAGCGATCTCAGAAGCAGCGTGTTAGGTTTAAGTCACAGTCGTCCACCTTTGTTAATCACTCGTGTGATTACAGATCGAATCGCATTCCACTCAATCCTGTTACCATTACTAATCAAAACTATCATTTTAATAGTTATTCCCTTTTCAATTAATAATTAAATGTCTAATAATTATTAAAATTGAAATTCATTAATAATTATTACTATCGTTATCAGTTAGTGAGTCACCAATGTCGGTTTCAGGACATATCTCGTACATGTACGTTCTCGTATATATTAAAAGTCTCCTCTCAACTCTTCTAGATGAAGATTTGTCTTGGCGACAAGAATATCCAACAAACCAAATCACACTCTCGAACAGTCACCAACTGTGTATCAGCCGAAATTTGGTCGATATCTATACAGAGACAATAAGTCCCTTATCTAATGTTCTACGTACATACCACATTTAACAAATGGTAAACACCACAGCGTACACTATTGAGTTATGGATGCACGCGGGAGGTTGCTAAGCACGAAAGAAGCGTAAGAGTCGCTCGAGGCGATAGCCTCGAGCGACTCTAGCTTCTTGAGTGCTTAGCAAACCTCCCAAGTGCATCCATAACTCAATAGTGTACGCTGTGGTGTTTACCATTTGTTTTGTAACATAACATTGATACATTCTAGCTAAAGAGTTCCCTTTTATTTAACAAATCTTACGCGACCAGAAAAAACAAGCGCGCGCGGAAAAATACTCTTTGCATTTGCTCACGTCAGCAGCGTACACCCATGGGCAAGTGAGGGACGCTAAATTGACCAATCAGAACGCGCGCTTTACTTTGGTTATGTTATAATCATTGATGTTGCACGTTCCTGTCTCAAGGCTTTCTCCCTCCCAATCCCTCCCGGCATGCCTCGGTGGAGGACTTGCGCAAGTTCTTTCACGCCGGTGTACTCCTCCTCCACATGAGGTTGAGCACGCTGACCACTTACTCCATTCGGAAAATCAGCCATTTATGCCTTGGAAGAGAGTTGATACATGAATAATGTATGTTAATAGACACATTTATAATTATTGATGAACATAGGGTATATGAGTTTGTTTGTTGTCTTGGTAGGAATTTATCGTTTTCGACCAAATTTCTGAACTGTTAAGGTCTAAAGACATGACTGTGCTTTTTGTTAGCGATGCTCAGCATCGTTACGTTGTAATTTCTCATTAACTTTTCTTTATTTTTTTTGCAATAATGTTAAACTTAACTGTTCCTAAGTAAGTGAGTTAGCAGTGTAAAAAGATCAACAACCGTTCTGGAGTACGTATGAGTGTGCTTGTGTAAAATAAAGTATATGCTTGTTTTATCTTGGCATGAAATGGAACTCACTACAAGTAACTAATCTTGTAATGCAGATCTTCAAAATCCTTCATTAGAAACACACCATCACTGTTATGTTCGCCAGCAATTTGTTTGAGTTGGGGAATGCTGATTCTCTTTCGACCGACACCAACTGCTACCCTGTAAATTCCTCTCTCAAGTCTCTTTTAAAATAGATAAGTCAAGGGAAAGTATCGTTGTTAAATTATACTGATCGAAGCTAAGAAAGTATTACTTAACGCCATATAAACCATGTAAGTGAAAAAAACACTCCAACTAACCAGTTGATCATCAACTGACGAGGTCGTAGACGAAACTAGTTTTGAAGTTTTCGCGGTAGTGTGTTGAAAATAGAAGTTAGTTGGAGTGTTTTTTTCACTTACATGGTTTATATGGCAAGGGGAAGTAAGTGAGCCTTTATTTTTCAAGGAAGTATTGTACAAAGATTACTTTTCTTAACTCAAGTTTCGTGATGCGAAGAATACATATTTTATTAACCAAAAACTAGCGCCACTTTTTAAAAATATCTACCCGAGGTTTTGACACTACGAGTCAAGCGAAAAAGACTGTTAATGCTGTCGCATTAGATTTGTACAACGGCATTTAGTTGAATTTTGTTACAAGTCTTCGCTCGGACAAGTGACACATGTTTTCACTGTTCGAGACGAGGTTGTGCCTCGGCCAGTCTAAACGAATTTCAGGGCGTTAAAATTGCTCTAAGGATCTTGTTGTCAACAGTTTTACTCATCCTATATAAACGGAAAGACTAAACGGAAACGGAGGGCGATATAACAAGGAACCTTAAGGAGTGATTAAGGGTACAAACAACTCTACGAAGCCGAGCGTTTTAATCTATGATCTTCAGGACAATATTTATTACCGACGGTTCCAAAGACCAAGGATTGATATCTCTCCAGCACAGTCATGAGGTCCTAGCATGGGAAGCTGGTCAATAAGAAAATGATTTCATGACTACATAACGTTTATTACATTATACATTGCGTTCCGAGCGATATTATTCCAAATATATCACGCTCCAGAGAATAGATTTTAATTTTGTAACGCTCTAGAGAATAGAAGGCTGAGTCCCCTGAAAGGAATCGAAACTCGAACCTGTGGATTTGCGCTCGATGCTCTGCTCTAACACTGATCGTGTGAGCCTGGTACTGAGAACTTGCATGAACATCATCGTTATTAATTTTACGTCGGGCTTCTCCCCTACATTTCTCCTTATTCTATCTATGATCGTCATTGGTATACTTTCACTCGATGGTGGGGTCTATACTATGGCCTTAAACTCTGGTCACGTCGCGAAACGTAAACTGGAGGAGGGTGCGGAGATTTGCAGAGATTGTGATGTCAGTAGATTTGCAAAAAGAGAGAGATATTGCATGCAACAGCGTATAAAAGATCTGGAGAATTTCCCTGAGGACTTCTACGGCCAATAGCGCTTCTGTCGCGAGTACGTAGTTATCCGATTTACTAACTCGACAGGCAGCGGCTTTTACGCGGGTGACAATTGGATAGAAATTCACCAAACTACGGTTTTATCATCTGGTTTTTTCCAACTGAAAAAGTGCGCCTTTTATGTAAACCATTGGTGGTTTACATGCGTATTTAAAATGCGCCCAAATTCTGCTTAGGTGCTGTTTCTAGGCCTTTCGAATAAATAGCGCAAGGAAATGTCTATGCCCCATGATCATCACGCAGCGAATGCCTAGGGGAAATCATGGGTCGATAAAGACCTTCGGATTCCGAGCACCGATAGTCTACCTTACACGGCTTTAAACTGATACTGGAATTTAGGAAATTAGCGAAGCAGACCTTGTTAGCAGTAGGTGGATACAGGAGCATTATTCTGAAGTATCATAAGGACTCTACAACAACAGATCTTGGTATCTAGTTAAGTTCACATGATTTTTATGAGAGTCTATTTCAACAGACGAGGGTTGTGGTGCGATATATCACGAAATAAATGACAAATCATGGATTAATGAATGGATATTTCATCCTTCGGAATCAAGAAAAATAAGCGAGTTTTACGCATATAACTTGCTCGTACTTATGGTAATGTACAAACAAAAGTGGACCATAAGGAAAAGGTGCGCGGGAGGCAAAATTAATGACCGTCTGATGTTTTCTTTCAAGGGAACCACCAGAACTAGGCTCAGTGGATAACGAACAATGGCCATGTCATGCATGTTTGTGCTGATGGTTTCAAAAATTTCATTGACCTACAAAAATTATATTTAGAGGGAATCCCAACTAAAGATGATGTGGAAAAAGTAGCAAGACCACAATATTAATTCAAGTTTTTCACTTTTCATGCGAATCCTTTGTTCCAGCACTGACCAAGTAGAATAATTCATCTCATTTCCATCTCTCTGAAAATGAAATCAACAAATGAAGCATTAAGAAAATACCTTAAACCTTCCCTCTTTAATCGTTTACTCCTTCTAATTAGCCTTTTCGAAATTAAACGATTATACTATCTTTCGGTTTGCTTTAATTGGTTTTCATAACCCCTATTCATTTGATTTAACCCCCAAATCGTTATGGGACCATAAGAAAACCACAAAGGCGACGACGGCAACGAGGACGTGGCAAAACGAAATACCTAATGAACAGAACAATAGCTCGGCGTGTGCGTTTTAAAATTTTAGTAGCCGTCCTCTACAAAGTGACAACGTGAAATCACCAAGCTTTTCTTAGCTTAAGAACAGAAACCCCGAGGTCAAATTAGTTGGGATGAGTTTTCATTGGAACTCAAAGTAGCTCACATACGTTATGCAGATGTTGAGTTGTGGTGCGCTTGAAGACAGTCAACACATCCAGCCATTTCCGAAATTCTTACCAAAGACAGATTCATTTTGTTGGTCCCTATTATCAGGCTCTTCCTAACCAAGTCGGTACCGATATATATCTCGGGTTGAGCAAGTTTATGATCTAACGGACCTGTACATGTGTGAGTCGATCCTTTTCTAGATAGCACTTGCTGCGCTTTTCCAAAGGTGTCTTCTTTGCTGGTTTAAACTTAGTCCCACCAGATATCATGTTCACTTATTTCAGTAAATCCTCGCAAGTGGCTTTTTTGAATTGCGTGTTTCTACTTCCCTTTTCAATGACAGAGAATTGCTATTGATCATTTCTGCTTCGTTAAACAATGCCTTGTTAACCATTGCTTTTATTCAAACAATACTTCCAATATTTTTATCATACCTATTTCCCCTTACCGTAACTACCCATGTCATAAATGTTATCACACCCATTCTTATTCAATCACGCTTATTTTTCTTTGTAGGCACACCAATTAAAAACTCGAAAATGAACATTTATTTCCCTGATGACATTTATTTTCATTTAATCAGCTTATTCAACTTTGCGCCATAACGTTTTTCAAAAATGTAAAACAATATATTTGTAAAGCTATTATTCTCTTCGCCAATTGCACCTATTCTTTACACTTGCCTTTAGAATATTCCTTAATTCTACCAACCCAATGACCTTGGCAGTAAGGCTTACAGCCGAGGCCAGGGACCTAAGCAGTAACATTTATAAAGCTTTTGACGCGTCCCATGACTGTCACAGTTTGCACCTTCGCAGAGAGAAGGAGAGAAGGAGTAACGGACCGCACCAAACAGCTTGTAAGTAAGAAACACGTGAATCCGACAACATTTTCTACTTAATTATTACAGCCTATGTTTTGATATGGTGTCAGGGGTATTTAAAAGTCTATTCTACAATGAATTTCATATTTAAAGAAATATGCTTGTCAGTATGGTCAATGATAAATCAGCCTCTAGCTGCTGAGAAAGGTACTTAGCAGAAATTCAATAATATCGTACGTTTCGACTCACCGTGATAGTTTAAATACATAAATGAATTATTCGAATGTGAAAAACCATCTTTCCTTTCGTTTTACCTTTAAGTTTGATCGTGAAAGATAATTTTTGGCCAACCCTAAACGTTCGAAACATTCTTTTTCGTAGAACTACCATACTAAGGCTCTGGAAATTGCTGTTGTGCAGAGTTGTGAAGTGGTTGAATTGGCCTTTTCCTGGAAAAAACAACACGATTTCGAGAACATCAAACGTATTTCCATTATGCAGAGAGCTGTCGACACGTCAGCAATAGGGGCTTTTACAACAATCATGCGAAAAGTTTTTTTTTTTGCCGTAAAACGGAAAAAAATTAGCATTATATCGTATGATGTATGTTGCTTATCCTCGGTCTTAAAATAATAATAATAATAATAAAGGTCTTTATTAAGAATTATTGTGCAAACAGACGTGCTACAATTAACATGAATAACATGAATAAAATGAATAAGGAAAAAGAGAAGGTATTAATTACTATTGAAAAGACATCTATTAATAAAAACTGATTTAAAACGGCTTGTCTGGACCTTAGGCAAAATATAATTATGCGACCTAGTTCTCAACTGCCGTGTTCTCTGGGGAGGTAAGAGATCGCTCAACGCAGTGTTGGTGGAAGAGATCCTTTGCCATAATTTCTTATCTCTATTACAACGGATATCCAAGATACTGTGTTGCTTTAAGCAGTAACCCAGTTTATAACACCTGGCAAAGAGCTTATCAATTCTACTTAAATATTTACTATAAAAAGCACACCCCCAGACCTCAATAGCATATGTAAAAACTGAAAGAATCAAACTTTGAAAAAGTAAGTCCAATTAAGGCGTAAAAATTGACAAATGGTGACCGTTAGCCCTAAGTGTATGCCATAAAAGTCAATACCCCATTCAGAACTTCAGTAGACAGTTAACGAAATATCTTGGAAAAAAGGGGATACACCACATGGTGACGAAACCGATAAGAAATTGGTTAAGCTAATTGGTTTCCTTATAACTTACTGATTCACACCTTTAAGGGTCCACCAAACAGGATTGGTTTCGGTAACTCATGGTGCGTGCTTTTAAAGCCATAAAAAGTGTAAATAACTGTAGCAAAGTGCTCAATGTATATGTTCTTCCTACTTTTTTTTTATATTTGACCCTTTTGTTTGTTTGTGTTATAAACTATCATATTGACATCAAGAGTGTTAGCCTAAGAATTCTTGGACGTTTTTCTTACATTATTTTATATAACTTGAAATTAGAGTTTTGTAAAATATTAATTTTTTCCATGAAATATCTTCTTGTCCTGGAGGTAAACCTGGAAATTAATTCGTTATGTTCTCCCATATTCCAACAGGTGCAAACCATAGACGAAGCCATGTTTGTCTTTTGGTTTTGCGCGCTCGCTGCCTTTCAGCTCGTCCCGTGCCGAGGTAAACCGGCCCAATATCTATTCAAATGTGTGCTGCTTTGAAAAACTGCTATTGTGCTAACAAATTAAAAGGAGTAGACGAGACGAGGCAGCGAAGTCTCTAAATAAGCTGATAGGAAATGCTTTTCAGCAATAAAAAGTGTTATGCAAATTATCCAAGTGACCTACGCAGTATAAAATCAACAAACGTAACTCTAACTCAAGATATTAGCAACAGAGTATACTCTACTCTGGGTGTACAAGCTCTCATCCCATAAAAAACCTTCCCTCTTTCCTCCCTTAGTGACCGAGTATGTATCAATCTATCAGGAAAATAAATCCTTTAGGAGGGCTTATGACTTCAAGTTTTACGTTGATGCGTTCCTGTTTCTAAAATAATAGAAGAGGTACGGATTGGCAAAGGACTTAACCCAAGATGCTAAGAGTAAAACTGGTGGAAGAAATGGATTTTACGTTAACACATCAAAACTATGATATTAAGCTGATATATTATTTTCATATTCTTTTTTCAACGATAAAGCCCAATCCAACTGTGAGAATCCTCCGTTAGACATATCTATCGTGATCGATCAAACAAAGAGCGTGGGAGCGGCCAACTACGACGCCATGTTGGATTCGGTCATGGCCCTTATCAACCAGTATGATGTCGGTAAAGACAAGACACACTTCTCCATCGTAACTTATGCAAAAGACGCAAAAGTTCGCGTGAGTTTTGACGACCCAAAATATCAAAGCAAAGCGGCCCTTCGTGCACTTATTGAAGAAATGAAGAAGAAGGACAAGTTGGGGAACCCGACCAGGACTGACAACGCATTAAAAGTGGTTGGCGAGCAGGTGTTCAACGAAAAAAATGGGGATAGACCAGAATCACCTAACGTCATGATCATCTTCACTGACGGAGGAACGCATAAGAGTTCCAAACCTTACAGTACCGTGTTACCAACTCTTGAGGTGAGACAACACAGTTTAGACTGACATATCGTTCGATTCAGTTTCGTTCATCTTTTAGTCTTCAAATTTATGTGACTCATAAGAGATAGAACCTTCGCTCTCCTGTTGACTGAGGGATAAAATACATGTGTCTAGGGCTTCAGTTAATAGGAGACATGTCAATTTTCAAGTTTAATACAAGCTTACAAGTTTGAAGTATAAAATGAAACAAACACTGCTCGCAGTTAGCGACAGCTAACCGAGACGAGCATGGTTTGGAAGCTATATGTTTATTAAATACTCCTCAATGCACATGAAAAATGTTTATGAACAAATTACTGTTTACGGCGTGGGGAGTTCACTTTTCGGTGTTCTCTGATACGATTTTATGAGTAAAAAAATGGTTTCTTCTTCCGTAACAACCACATAACGTTTCTCATTTTGAATTAAATTTTAAGCGCAGAGTTTTCCGTATTGGACGTAAGGTTTGAAAATTCGGGAATATCACTTGGGGTATATCATCGGATATCCCCCAGTTTTAGTTGGGAGATAATATTCGGTCACGTGATGCAAAGCGAGCAAAGATACTTTTTGGATTGTGGGAGGGAATATTAGAACAATTTTATGTCATCATTAAATTACTATTAAAAACTTGATTGACCAATATACGAAGGTCAATTTAAATATTCTGGTCTTATGGAATGATCCAATATGAAATCTTTCCACGCAGAAAAAAGGAGTACAACGTGTGGCTGTTGGAATTGGGAAAAGCATTAAGCAGGCAGAACTGGAGACTATTGCTGGAGACAAAGATCGAGTCGTAAATGCCAAAAATTTCGATGACTTGAACAACCAGCTAGACAACATTCGCGAAGCTACTTGTAGTAAGTACAATTTTTTTAACGTCAATTTAAAAACCCAAGATAGAGCACTTGTGGTTGACTCCAGAAATTTTCAGAAGTTTGCTATTGATGTGCTTACTATAATTGTATTCTGGTTGTGTTGCGCACGGGGGAGCTGGCCAAATGACTGACGATCGATACATAATAACCTAACGTAATGCTGATAACAAAGAGTTTGCCAATGGATCCAGGGTTTGAACAAGTCATGCAATGCCACCAACTAATAGTCATTAAGGTGGCTCAAAAATTGAAACTAGCTTATCATCTTGGGTTTAGAAACATTTTACGATTACCTTCCATAACAAACAGAAGTAATCTCAAGTTTTATTTGAACTCGAATGAGACGAAACAAATGTATTTCATTGAGTTGCTTGATTTTTTTTTTTGAGCCCCTTTTTTTCTCAACTATGAAGACTCTTTAATAATTGTTTGCAAAAGTAGAAGACCAAAGAAGTAAGAATACTGAAATCAAATAAAAACCAGAAAGTTGAGGACTCTAGGATATTGTAAATTACTTTTAGCTGCAGAAAAACAATGTTACCACAATTGGCATGTCTCAATCTGATTTACCAAGCTGTTCTTGTAAATAGGCATACAGAAAACGCTGCCTCCGTCAACGTGTCATGTAATGTCTGACGCACTAGAAGAATTGTTTATTTCACGTCTATATTGTGGTAAAAACGAGTCGACAGTGGCTTAGTGACTATACCTCGTGAGTCCACAATATTTTGACCACTGTGATGACGACTATCGTTGTCAATAACAGTACAGACCACGCTTAACCACTGTCGATTTGTTTAACGTATGCTTACTCCTTTAAGTCTCAGGAGTATTGCTTTGATGCCCTTTTTAGATATTGATGGTGGGTACACCGAGTGGAGTAAGTGGAGTGCATGTTCAGCAACCTGTGGCGGGGGTGTGCGTCATCACTCCAGAACCTGCACCAACCCATCACCAAAAAATAATGGAAAGACTTGCATTGAACAGAATCTGGGTCCAGCCAAGGAATCTGAAAAGTGCAACACGAAACCCTGCCGTAAGTATGACAAAGATTACTTTGATGGCTAACTTTGTTCACTGCTATCTTTATTTGCGTTATACACCCGCTTAGCGGAAAAATACCTAAATATGGGTTGGGATTATCTTCAAGGCCTTAACCATTGAGGCTCATTCAAACTTGATTTTTCCCTTTAGCTACACCCGGTGGTTATACCAAATGGACGTCGTGGGGAAAATGCAGTGTCACGTGTGGCGGAGGAGTCCAGGTACGAACAAGGACTTGTACCAATCCCCCTCCGGCTGGTGGTGGGCCGACGTGTATTGATCAAAAACTGGGAGGTGCAAAAGAAACAAAGAGATGCAACACCCAGCCTTGTGGTATGTGTTGGCCGGTTGGAGGGAGGGTAGAATAATTCACAAATGCTTAATTTACCTTTTACTTTGTCACTACGTCACAAATCAAGGTTTCAAAACCAAGAGATCTCAGTTTATAATTTCTTGTCCATAACCCATTAGCAGTGAAGATTCTAATAACTTAGAATTTTGCTTTTCGTTGGTATGTTATGGAAGACTCAGGAGAACAGGTTCTCCTTAGTTGGTGGAACTTCTACCGCCAACTTTTGATGGTAAAGAGTAAATGCCAAATTTCTTTCAGTATGGTTTTCTCAACGCCAACGAGCTGTTTTTTATGATGCATATTATCACCATCATTGCCATAATCCTGGTTTTTGGTAATGTATTGTGCGTGCATAACCATTTGAAATAGGCGTGTTACCTTTGGCAGGTGAAGATGGCAACTGGTCCCCCTGGGGCTCCCCAGGTCTTTGTGATAAGACCTGTGGGGGAGGCACTCAAACAAGAAAAAGAACATGCAACAACCCACCTCCATCTGGGGACGGTAAAGATTGCGCAGGAAGCATGACAAAAAAGGAGCCGTGCAATACACAACCATGTATGTTCTTGTTCAAAAGCATTTGTAATTCGTCATGTTTAACCACAGATCAATTTTTCAGTACCCAAGAGGTGTGAAAGCGTGAATACAGGGTGGTTCTATAAGGCAACAGCCATAAGTCTGTAACGCCTCATATGTTCCCACGGTTCACGGAAATATCTTACCTCCAATTGCATTTACTCTTAAAGTTCACTTCCTTCATATTTTTTACTTTTCTTCTCTTATCTTTACATAAAACTTCTTAGAGTTGTAAGGTTAAGAACGTTCTTAGCAATGTTTATGCAGGAGTTTATGAACAATTTAAAAAGTGCGTTTTTGTTTGTAATGAAATTTAAGAGAGATTAAAACATTACATATAATTCAACTCCTTTCCCTGAATTGACCCAGATATTTTTTCACTCATTCTCTCGCCAAGACCCAACCTTGCGAGGAGAAGCTAGGGGATTTCGTAATAAGACTTTCAACCTTGTTACTGTGTTCTCTTGTTGAATTAAAAATTTTTCTCCTCTAGTGTCTCCTTTCACGTTCTTTGTTCACGATAAACTATCATATAAACATAAGGAAATGACAAATAGATTACCTTGCCTTACCTTTCCATCTTTTATCACCAAGGCCCAACTGAAAAACCGGAACCACCTCCACCCAGACCTTGCAAGGAACATCTCGACGTTGGTGTCATTGTCGATTCCTCCAACAGCATCAAGATTGGTGATTACAGTAAAGCTCGTAATTACTTAGTTCGACTGGCTCAAAGACTAGAGATTTCCGAAGCTGGAACACATATGGCGATCCTTCTCTACAGCTGGGAAGCACATCTCTGGCACAAGTTTGTACACATTTTCTACATAATCATAGTCTGGCTGTAACATGTTTTTAGGACACATATTTTCACCTAGCCACGGTTTTCACAAGGCTTGAGCTCTACGCGGTTTTTATATAAAAATGGCTGTTTAACTGCGCCAGGCGGAAATGTGGTTTATTTCATCAGTACTCTTCATGGTTCGATATGTGTTTCTCTAGCTTTCCTTTGATGAGCTATTTTACAAGCAGTTTCATCTTTTTCATCTGTAGTCAGTGATACTCTTCTTCACTAGCCAGACGCTCTGCTCGTCTGCTGCACCAACCAGCTTAACTAGAACTATTCTACCTCGCATTCCGTAACGACATTAGCTCAGTTCCTTCAGCAGATCGCCTCTGAACATCCCAACAGCAAACCCTCTCTGAGATCTGACACTACCCTCTAAATACTTGCTCAACCCTCTTCCTTCAACTGATTTCTGTCATAATGCTTTTCAGATTTACCGACCCTCAAAATATTAATGCACTAACACTCAAAGCCAGAAAATTACCGCATATTCGAGGTGGAACAAGAACAGATAGAGCCCTGGAACTAGCAGCAGAAGA
>NC_142526.1:29555171-29637671 GCF_964205215.1 Stylophora pistillata | reverse complement strand
TGATTTTAGCCGCTTTCAAACGACTTGGCTTTAGTGCTGTGATAGCAGTGGTAATAGTGATAGTAGTAATAGCAGTTTCAGTGACGATAACTTTTGAACTGATCACTCTTTAGAGCCTTGTGTAGACCAAGCAGGGAATTGCGCAGCTAGAGCTGCTGCAGGAGACTGCTGGAAGACCGCTAACGTTCCAACCAGTCGAGCCTTGTGTTACGTCGGCAGGACGTTTCCTTTGTGGCACACTTGTCAGAAGAGCTGCAGACGATGCAACGGTATGGGTAAAAAAGGCGAAGATTGGCCATCTTTGGTCGTCATCCCCCCCTTTTTGAATTCTACGTCTTCTTCTTCTTCTTCTTTTACTACTTCTTCTTTTTTCTATTTCCTCCTCTTCCTATCCTTTTTCTTTTGCTTCTTTTTCTACTTCTTCTTCGTCTACCTCCTCTTCTACGTCTTCTTCTCCTTCCTCATCTTATTATTATTATTATTATTTCTATCCTTCATATTTTTCCTTTTCTTTGTCGTCTCTAAGCCTACAAATTTCCTTTCTTCCCCTTGAAATTTTTTGTATTTTACTTCCCTTCTTATCCTTCCTCTTCTTTTTTTTCTTTTTCACCTCCTTCCCATTCTTTTTACTTTCATTCTTAAACTTCTTCTTTTCTTCGTTTCCTTTATAAAAATTTCGTTCCTTGATATTCTTTACTATATATTGTACACTATTTCTATTTTACTTCCCTTTAGTCGATACCTCCTGCCAAGACAGCGATCCCTATGTCTGTCCTTGGTGGTCAGTAGCTCATGCCAATTCCAAGAAATGTGGCTTTACATGGCAACAAGGCCTGTTTCAGAGGTATTCTTTGGCAGGTGAGCAATGAAGCTCTGAATGTAATAAAAGCTACATTAAACCTTAAACTTCCGCCAGTGATCAAGACAGAATTTCTCCTTACAATATCAATACAATATCAAGCGGACAAGGATGAGAATAATTGTTTTAGTATAATTTCACAGCTGAACGACAGAGGAAATTTCTAAAATCATAACATTTTAGTAACATTTATTAACATTTTATTTTAACATAATTATTATATAAACTGCCGGGAGCGGTTTATAAAGCGTCATATAAGGAACCGCTCGACCAGTCAGATTGCAGGAAACTCTTTGCTCAGCTCTGAAATTATACTAAAGTAAAGTATAATTTAGGGGATTATCAGTTGATCCAGTATCAAACTCTCCATACTAACATCATAAGAATTGTATGACAGACAATATGGAGAATTTCTAATCAGATCTTAGGAGTGAGAGGGTTAAGACACATACTCAGAAAGCAGAGAAATGTCGCGACTTCTTGTCGCTTATGACGTTGATACCAGTGAAGAAGGAAGCCAAGTAAAACTCAAACAACTGTCCGGAGTTGGGAGTGACATGAAGTGACAGGTTGTAGTTACAGGAGATACTAATTAAACACTTGAATTAGAACTGTTGCTCGTTAGAAAGAACACATAGGGATTCTTCATTCACTCACGACCGTAACTGGCTGTGTTTGCTCATTGGCCGCGTACTTATCAAAGGAGGTTTGACTCAGCTTAACCAGTTGAGGAACTTTTGTAAGTGTGAAGATTGCTAGCATTGTAACCAAAACGATGGCCGAGTATGAAAGTTTTCACTGATGAAATATCTCAAATAATTCATGTCGTCTACTATTTTAAGACACAAGGTCACCAGTCCTCCAGGCTGCTAACGGCACTTGACTGTAAAAAACAATTCTGGATTTACAGCAAAATTACTGCATAGGTTTGAACCAGATTGAAAACAAAGCAACACTTTCAATAAAACAAAAAGAATGGACAAGAGTGTTTATTATTGTTGGTTTTATTTTGTCTAATCATTTTTTCCTGAGGATTTACAGGTGCAGTTGATCGAAACTGTTTTTGTCAGGCTGCGGTTTGGATTTGTTATCGTGTTGAATTGCAAATGCTGAGGGCAAATGAGCTTAATGTTCGTTAGAACTTTTGTTATAGCTATACGTCCGACTAGTCTGACTGGTCTTTCTTCTTCGTCCAGACATGTGCAAGAAAAGCTGTGGCAGATGCAGCGGAGGCGGCGGCGGTGGTGGCGGCGGTGGCGGAGGAGGAGGCGGTAGGAATTTATAACCTTATTTTGTTGGATTTAATCACAAATACATTTGTATTGTTTTAATTGAGAAATGAAATGAACAGATTTGAATAATAAAGTTATACGCATGAAAAAAAAAGATAAGAAAAATCAGATGTTTTCCCATCTCATACCTTTGTCATGTAGAAAAAAATACTAATATAATAAAATTAGTTCATTCTACACTCGAGCCTGACTCCAAGCGGTAGAACACTGAAGCCTTTGCACATAATCTGCATCAAACCTCCCATAGCGGCTTCAGGTTCAATGCACCCTTTCAAGGCTAACGCCACCATTTTGCCGGGGGTGCAAAACTGCTTGGGCGAGCGCAAAATGTACAGTGAACGTATGGAAATAGTCGGGAGATTGATGCTCGATAATTTGAGGAAGGTTGACATTCTGCAATTTCTATAAATTACGTAGTAAAAATACCTAGCAAAAGATGTTGCCGATTAAATGTGAAGGGTTCAGGCTCGCTCAGAAATGAGAAATCTTATTTTTAGTTTTTCATACAAATGCTTTTAAATCTTCCCGCAAACGGCGGCTTGGTTTTAGAGATAATTATATGGAAAATCAAAATCTTAATTTGCGGCTTTTTTCGAGAGACTTCATTTCTCAAATTTGATCGGTAAACTGATAGGTCTGGTATCTTTAGTTTGTAATTCATAAAAATTGCACGATGTCAACCTTCCTCAAATTATCGAGCATCATTCTCTCAACTTTTTCCATACATTCACTGTACATTTTGAGTTCGCCGCAGCATTTTTGCACCCCCCGCAAAATGGCACCGGTAACCTTGAAATGGTCTCTTGATCACAGTAGCTGGAGTGCAATGCCACAGACTGGGTAACAAAGTGGACTAAATGTAACTGCAGTAATAGTAACCTCCCAACACCACGATGATAAAGACGATTTATTGATTGGGTATGTGGGTTGAAACTTAAAACAATGAATGAATATGAAATTACAGCAATTGACTAGTAAAAGTGACAGGAAAGAAATACACTGAGCGAACTGAACAAACTTGAAATGACAATACTTACATTGTTATGATTTCTACGAAGCTGCTGGACGAATACAAACTGCCCAAAGGCGAAAATAAGATAAACTGGAGTAACTGCTCAAAGCGAACTACTGTATGACTAACGGAAGACTAAACTCTGAACTTGAGAAAAACTAATTTATATGAGCGAAAACGACTAGCTAACTTAAAGTGCAATTAGCGCTATACTACGAAAGAAACTAATTAACGAAGATACGTGACATAGAAACAAAAGAAGCTAACTGACCAGCGAAAAAATACTGACGAACGACGAGACACAGCGACAACACAAAAGGACTCCCTAATGATTGATTGAATGAGAAAAACAAAAAAAAAGACATTCCGCACGCTACACTAAAGGCCTTTGTATTTTCAGCGTACATAAACTGTTTGGGTACTAGAAACTACAATTTCCTTTGCCTGTTTACTTGTCTCTTTTTGTCTGTTTGTATTCAAAATCTTATAGCTTGCCAGGATAAACAGGGCTTGGAATGCACACACAAAATCAGATTTCCAGGTTGCGGCAACTCTTTTGTGAAAAGTGAGTAACGATGAGTTCTCAGGGACCGCGCAGCAAGTTTTCGAATAGGGAGGCTAAAGAAGAATGCGTGAGGGAAATTTTTTTCCGATTTACTCCGATTTACTCCGATTTACTCCGATTTACCCCGATTTACTCCGATTTACTCCGATTTGCAAAAAAGTTGGGGAGCTAAAGCTCCCCCAGGCCCTCCCTCTGCGCGGTCCCTGGTTCTCCCTTCAATTGCGTATTGAATGCCCCAATTCTTTTCAGCGTCCTGAACCAAGAGATTCCATGTCAGGGTTAATTATGCCCTTGAATCTGTTTTATTGAGAAAAAAACCTTGTCTTTTACATGTAGTACCAGACCCGTAACATACCATTTACTGATCTCTCTTCTTCCTCTAGAAATATGCCAGAAAAGCTGTGGACTTTGCAACGGAGGTAAATCAGTCGATCTCATACCATTACGATTCCCTAATAAAACATAAATCAAAAAACTGCTTTTTGATTTGTGGCTGTTACAGCAACTAAAACCAAGGAGGCATTTCCAAAAGGAAACACAGTTGTCGAAATTCATTCGAAATCCCTTCGATAAATAAATTTGGTTTATGAAACTGTATAATGTAATCTTCCTGGAGAATTAACATTCTTTCGGCATTTGAGTTTAATCTACTTCTCTTTTATCCTAGGCGGCGGTGGTCATGGTGGTGGCGGCGGCTATGGAGGCGGCGGTCATGGTGGCGGCGGCTATGGAGGCGGCGGTCATGGTGGCGGCGGCTATGGAGGCGGCGGTCATGGTGGCGGCGGCTATGGAGGCGGCGGCCACCGTCCTGGTGGCGGCGGCTATGGAGGCGGTGGCCACCGTCCAGGTGGCGGCGGCCACCGTCCTGGTGGATTCGGTTTCGGCTTCGGACGTTGATGAAAAACTGGCAATGAGCCATGGTAATTACATCGTATTGTATAATCCTTATTACTTCAATGCAATAGTTCAGTATCCACATGACTGGCGCGCACGCGAGCCTAAAAAGCTGTGTCTGACAAACGAGGTGGAGATTAAACTTTTTCTTGGCTTTATTTAAGATTGTCATGAAAGAAAGAGAGACCCCGTCTTTTAAAACTGCGCAACAAGAATTCCTGGTAAAAAAAAACCCTTGCGTATTAGTAATCAATCAGTAATCAAAGTTTAATGTCTTTACGTGGGGCATGGTTACCCATATTGCCCGAGCCAGAGGCTCATGTATGAAACGCAAGACAACAACCCCACCCATCCCACCCCTGGGGAGGACATCCATCACACAGTTATCTCGTGCGTGGGAAATTAACGTCTCCTACCCCTAACCCTACAGGAGACGGGAACTCCATTTATTCGTCCTTCTACGAGAAGACTAGAATATCTAAACCATTTCTAGATGTTATAGAAAGGCAGCATATTCTTCTCAATTATTTTAAGACCTTGAGTGTTTGTTCGACCAGGGCTCGAACCCTTGACCTCCCGCACATCAGTCCAGCGCTCTATCCATTGAGAGGACCCTCAATATCGACACTCTTTTCCGTTTTCTTAACAGCAAGCCTGCACTTCATTCAAATACTTTATTCAGTTTTCTGACACATACACAAATTGTCATCGTGTAATGCATAAACGTTGTTGATGAGGCCCTCTGGTATAGAGGGCCAAGCTGCAAACATCGTCAATTTACGAACGAGGTTTTTAATGCAATGCTGAACACGTTTCCTTTCCTGAAAGCTACCTGGTGTGTCACTTAGCCGAAACAAAAATCCGCATTACACCAGCCGCGAACTATTTCTCATTCACACAAATTTGGTAATTTTTTGTGTATCGTGGGCAAGAAAGTAATCGACGTGGGACCACGTGGTTGTCCAACACCTTTGTTGATATTGGAAGCAACTAATTTGACCTGTACCCCATTTACCCATCAACCTTTTATGTGTGCGTACATCGATTTTTTTTTTTGACTGTTTCCTTCCTGATTACAAAAGGGGCAGCATATGAGCTCTCTTAATTTATTAGATTTTTCAAAGTCACCATACTATGTTTTATAAAGCATTTTCTAGGGCTCTCCGATCATTCATCTTCGTACTCAGTTGACGACTCAGCCTTCTTTTTTTTTGTTATTCATGAATAACTGATTTTTTTCTTTCTCTTTTTTTGAAATTCAGATTTCAGAATGCCAGTCAACAAGAGGAATTCAGTGGAGATGGGAAACATATTGTAGAATCTCTAGTACGTAGTATATATAATAAAGAATAGAGCTACATGATCTGTTAATTGTAAAAAATAAATCATGAAATTGCACGCGAAAATGGCTTTGAAATTCACTTTTTTTGCTGAGGTTTCGACAGCTGATAACCGCGTTCGAAATGCAGAGATGCACTGCCTAGGAAAAGAGGAACTAAAGGTCTCTGCTGAGATCTCTCGTACCCCTGTTGTTCAAAGCTATATAAGTTACAATATTCCAAGATGATTCCAGAACTCAGCATCAAATCCAGCCCTTACCTTCTTTACTAATTCCTTGCCATAAAACTTCCTATTTTGCGTTTCAAGTTCTGAGGCATTTACTAGCAACATACGAAAGGCCTGATCGCCAAATGATCCAGATTGAGAAACAGCTAGCCTCTTTGCATCTCTCGGCTTCAACTTCTTATTTTGAATCCCAGCTTCAGAGACATTTAGAAGCGTTAATAACAGGTTTGAATAGAAGTTTCAGAGAAAAACCCACGTTACTTAATGAAACGATCACAAAGACATTGTCGATCATTTAGAGATCCAACGTTATTAGATTACCCTAGGTAATGTGGACAGACCTCATTTAAGTTCTCGGCTGCGATTGCCTGGAACAAACTGCCAAGAGATATATGTGAGCTCACAACACTTACACATGGACGGCTCCAATCACATTTTTACAAGTTAAACGTAGATTTATTGAATAATTCCTAAACAAATCTTGTTATTCAATTGTAAACTGCATGCTTTTTATTTTTTATCGACTTTTGTGTACCCATGTGTACCCATGTGTACCCTGTGTACACATGGGTACACATGGGTACACATGGGTACACATGGGTACACAGGATACACAGGGTACACATGGTACACATGGGTACACAGGGTACACAGGGTACACAGGGTACACAGGGTACACATGGGTACACAGGGTACAAGGGTACACAGGGTACACATGGGTACACATGGGTACACAGGGTACACAGGGTACACATGGGTACACAGGGTACAGTGTGTACCCTGTGTACACAGGGTACACAGGGTACACAGGGTACACTGCGTACACATGGGTACACAGGGTACACAGGGTACACAGGGCACACAGGGTACACAGGGTACACAGGGTACACATGGTACACATGGGTACACAGGGTACACAGGGTACACATGGGTACACAGGGTACACAGCGTACAAGAATACACAGGGTACACATGGGTACACATGGGTACACAGGGTACACAGGGTACACATGGGTACACAGGGTACACATGGGTACACAGGGTACACATGGGTACACAGGGTACACAGGGTACACATGGGTACACAGGGTACACATGGGTACACATGGGTACACAGGGTACACAGGGTACAAATGGGTACACAGGGTACACAGGGTACACATGGGTACACATGGGTACACAGGGTACACAGGGTACACAGGGTACACATGGTACACATGGGTACACAGGGTACACAGGGTACACAGGGTACACAGGGTACACAGGGTACACATGGGTACACAGGGTACACATGGGTACACAGGGTACACATGGGTACACATGGGTACACAGGGTACACAGGGTACACATGGGTACACAGGGTACACAGGGTACACAGGGTACACAGGGTACACAGGGTACACAGGGTACACATGGGTACACAGGGTACACATGGGTACACAGGGTACAAGAATACACAGGGTACACATGGGTACACATGGGTACACAGGGTACACAGGGTACACATGGGTACACATGGGTACACAGGGTACACATGGGTACACAGGGTACACATGGGTACCCAGGGTACAAGGGTACACAGGGTACACATGGGTACACATGGGTACACAGGGTACACAGGGTACACATGGGGACACAGGGTACACAGGGTACACAGGGTACACAGGGTACACAGGGTACACATGGGTACACAGGGTACACAGGGTACACATGGGTACACATGGGTACACATGGGTACACAGGGTACACAGGGTACACAGGGTACACATGGGTACACAGGGTACACAGTGGTACACAGGGTACACAGGGAACACAGGGTACACATGGGTACACAGGGTACACAGGGTACACAGGGAGAATGGGTAACAGGGAGTCTATACGGAGACTGGGTAACAGGGAGTCTATATGGAGACTGCCATGAATTACTTGCCCTTCCCGTAAAACAACTTGTAAATAGTAATAACACCCAGAAACTTTCAATGACCTAGCTAATTTCCCCTGTGCTGGGTCTCCTTCACTGGTCTACTGCACAGAGGAGCTAGCCTTCCCGTAAAACAACTTGTAATTAGCAATAACACCCAGGAACTGTCAATAACCTAGCTAATTCTCCCTGTGTTGGGTCTCCCTCACTGGTCTACTGCACAGAGGAGCTAGCCTTCCCGTAAAACAACTTGTAAATAGTAATAACACCCAGGAACTGTCAATAACCTAGCTAATTCTCCCTGTGTTGGGTCTCCCTCACTGGTCTACTGCACAGAGGAGCTAACCTTCCCGTAAAACAACTTGTAAATAGTAATAACACGAAGTAACTGTCAATAACCTAGCTAATTTCCCCTGTGTTTGGTCTCCTTCACTGGTGTACTGCACAGAGGAGCTCACCTTCCCGTAAAACAACTTGTAAATAGTAATAACACCCAGAAACTGTCAATGACCTAGCTAATTTCCCCTGTGTTGGGTCTCCTTCACTGGTCTACTGCACAGAGGAGCTAGCCTTCCCGTAAAACAACTTGTAAATAGTAATAACACAAAGTAACTGTCAATAACCTAGCTAATTTCCCCTGTGTTTGGTCTCCTTCACTGGTGTACTGCACAGAGGAGCTCACCTTCCCGTAAAACAACTTGTAAATAGTAATAACACCCAGGAACTGTCAATAATCTAGCTAATTTCCTCTGTGTTGGGTCTCCTTTACTGGTATACTGCACAGCGGGCCCTTTGCCGTTAATTCACTTAATCGAGTTTTAATTGAGTTTTGTTCTGTATATAACACTAAACATTGTATAAATAAAGTTCCTTTTCCGAAAAAAAAAGTACTGTCTGCAGTTAGTTATAAATATATATATTATTGATCTAATTCGTCAAGAAAAGCGGATTAACTTTGATCATAATAAGCTCTGGAACAATAAGCTCTGAAAACGGTGGAAACAGCTACAGAATACATGCGGGATTTTTCTAAAATTTCCTTTTACCGTACAAGGGGCAAATTCAAACAATCGGAAAAAGAGAAGGAAAGACAAATCCTCCCCATGGGGGGGGTGTAGAATTTTTTGGATGCAAGTAGTCACGGTAGGGTGGATGATGGGGCGACTGTTGCTTTCATAACTGAAGTAAAGAGATGCCACTGTTTTTTCCTTTATATCAGACATAACTAATAAGAGGCTCGCTGTGCGATACAATGGTAATTACAGCATGTGTGTTGACCGGTATGAACGTCCGAAGCTTCGCGCGCCGTTCAATCATTTAGAAGCGGTACTGTCATTCGCTTGACAGTCCAATCTTAATGTCTGTTCATAATGCGCAGAAAAAGGCTGAATAATCTCCATCCTCTAATGTATGTTTTAAACCCGATATTAACGTCTGAAGCTTCACACGCCGTTAATTCATGTAGTATCATGGGTATCATTCTCTTTTTTTATTTCAACTCAACGAATGGAATTAACAAACCAAAGGCGAGCGGAAATGGTCGCACACACTCCCACGTCACTTTCTCCCTTTTGACTCGACTTTTCAATCCGAGTGTATCAGTTAATTTTATGAATAAGAGGTGGAGATGTAAACTCTACTAGTAACCATTTTCAATGATTTGCTGGATACTTTAGCCTTCTAAGATCAGGTCAACGATAATTTTTCAGATGTGGGTCATTTTGGCGGGAAAAATTCATCCATCAAGATCGTAGCCAGAATGTGGCCAATGTGGCGTGGTAGCAAAAACAACAAATCATGATGTTCACAATTTGAACTTTTTTTTAAATTAGATGAAGCCACTGATGAACACTGGTGAACACTGGTAAAGCTTCACGGAACAAACATTTTCTTGAATTTTGTCAGGTCATCTTTTCTTTAAGTCTCAATGGACCGCTGCGTTATCCAATCGAGTGCGAATTGTTACCTGAGAGCCAAGGCTAGAGTATTTTCTAATTATATGGGGAGTTTTTCTTCTTACGAGATCAGTTACAACTTGGAAAGATAAATCAATGTAAATTTTAAAGAAATATGCGGAGAAGAAGGAAACAATGTTGGTTGTGTCGTGTGTTTCGTTAACCTTCACTTTCCAAGTTCTCTTCGCTGTTTTGTACGTGAGTTCATTTAAACAGCTCTCAGTTTTAACGTTAAGCGTTAAAAACGATCGACTGAGTTGTTCTAAACATTGCCTTATGATCATAATTTTTCTTCTCAAGGTCCCTGACATTCAGTTTTATTAAATTTTTTTAAATACATGATGATATACGAAACACAATAGATCTCGGATGTTATGGCAAATACTTCACTCGCTTTCCAGACGTTCTTTCTAGTGTACTGTCATCTATTGTTTCTTGGCTCTGTTACTGTCATATTGCCGTGAAAAACATTAACTATTTAAGTCTTAGAGTTGACCAACACTTAAACTCCTCCTTGTGATTCCAAAATATTATCTTGTACAAGGGTTATGAGAAAAGCTTGGCTTATCAGTCGTTGGGTGCTAACATAACACTACATTCCTCCGTGCAATTTAGAAGGAAATGTATGGCAACGCTAATTGGATCCTCTGAGTTCAAAACTAAAATTTTTTTTAACTTAAATTTACGACTGTTTACTCAGTCGTAAATAAAAAACTACTATATTGCAACTCATAGTCCTCGATATCAACCAAATAATTTTAATTTGATAAAATTCAACTTAATTGAACACGATCAATTATTATATTACATATCCCGGCTAGGTAAGGCTACCTATCTTATTGGCCCTCGATTGATATTATGGGCAGACTGTAATCTTTCCATTTTTCATCAGAAATATTTTTTTTGTATCATGTAAATTATTTAAGGGTACAAACAAAGTTTTTGTCGCTGAAATATCTGTTAATTGTGAAGAATGAGATACAGAGAGTGCTATTTCTTGTTCTTTGCTTTCTAGTAGTTGTAGACGAAAGTATGGAATTATTATGAATTCGAGCAATTGCAAATAATCGGCATTTTTACACAATATAGGGGGCCAACTTTTTTAAGCAATATTTGAACAATGTAAAGCTATAGAAATTTAACCAATGAGAAATTGTTTCCCTGTGTTACAAATTAGTTCAAGACATCCATGCGCCGATTAATTGACAAGAAGTTACTGAATATCTTTTTGAGGAATTTTACTTGCCACAAAATCATTGTTAGTTATTACAGAGAGAGAATTATTATTTTGTTAGTCTGTCAACAATGAGGGGTAGAGTTGCCAGGTTTCTGCCCTACGTGGGGTTGCATTGTTTGGGAATTTCGGCCTAATTGTAGTTTTATTTTCAATTAAATGTTGAATACACTCCTAAAACCTGCACTATTCATCTGACATACACTGGAACTGATTGGAAAGGTAAGGTTTTATCGCTTCCAACTAAGTATTTCCTTTGTTCTATGTTGAGTAAATTTTCTGTGTCAAGGTTCTAAGGACTTAATAACTGAAGGTGGCCAAAAGCATGGCAAGTCAAATTAGAATACGGCTGGTATTTTTCCTGACGGAGAAAGAAATAATGGGAATACTCTCGCCGAAGCAAGATATTAAAAGAAAGGCTTTGAAAAAGGCGACACAATTTTAAATGTTTGATCTAAAAATTTCCTAGAAATTCGTCCAAAAATTGAGTTGCAACTTCGTTTGGAGTTCTACCCCTCAGTTTCTAAGAAAGGCACAGATGTGGTCTATTCCGGAGACAAAGGCTCAAAGATAGAAAGTCAATAATTAGCTCCTTGAAATGGAACTTGGTTGTATGGAAAACTTCACGAGTAAAAACATAAAATTTTATATTTTTGAGATTCAAGAAAGGTCAATCGACGGATCACTTTTGTGCGAAATTTCAACCAGCCAGGTGTCACTACTGATGAGTTGGCCCTCGGAGGACTCGTAAGCTTGAGGACGAATAGACTAAAAAGTGCCCCGCATTAGAAGTTTTCAGGACTAAGTGAAATTTAAGAATAATACATAAACACACACGGGCCTTTGTATCTAAGTACAAGGCATATTTACCGTTCACTGCTTTTTCAGGAATAGCAATTTGGTTTCATTCTCTTTCTTTATAACTTTAAATCGATATTTATGTTTTGCTATCCTTTTTGCAGAATCAAGACATGATAATACAAGTAAATTACGTTCAAAATTAATCTCAACAGAAAACGTTTTTGTAGGACAGTAATTTATGACTCTTCATGATACCCTTCTACTTTTCCAACAGATGCCAGTTATAGGCAAGGTCATTCCTGTCCTGTGGCTTATCGTGTTGGCCGCAGCGAATCTTGTATTCACCCAAGGTAAATAAGGTTATAATCCTTGCCACTATGATAATAATTTTTTTTCGTCTCTGCTGATAAAAAAATCGATTTACTTATTCAATTTCCTTCTTTTTTTTTGCCCGGTCCCTTGGGAGGCTTTTTGTAAAAGATTTGTGGTTTGTGCCAGCCTCCAAGCTAAAAATACAATGAAGCACGGACCCACTGTTTATCTTACTTTAAATTTTCCTCTCTTTTTAATTTTAGCTCATCCACCAGCTTCATTCAGTACTTCCAATGTTTTTATTCTCCTCGTTATTGTCTTATCCTGCTGAAATTCTTCCAATTATGGATTCATCATCAGTAGCAATTAGTAAAAATTAATTAACACACGCCTGCGCTCCAATAAGCGCCCTCCCACTATTAAGCGCCTACCGGCGCTAGCTCATAATTAAAAGAAGCGCCCCCTAGCTCGAATAAGCGCTCCCAGTTCTCCCAAAAACATAGCAATTGCCACCTTTTTATGATTTCTTAGGCTACAACTACGGTTGAATCAAAACAAGGGAAAAAGAACGCTCCTGGATTAAGCGCTATCGTTCCCAAAAGCCCAACCACCGCCCCCTCTTTTAGCCGAAAGTTTAGATAAGCGTCCGAGCACTCATTCGAAGAAATACGGAATTAGCAAATGTCAGAAATCTACACGAGGAACGAACAACTCACACAAAATTCGCCTAAATTACCAAAACTGGTTTCTTGGCTAAGTTGTTAGAAGCACTCAACTAACTGGCATATGTAGACATTGGTTCATACTCGCCTTCTTCTGCACTGACGTTTATTGCAAATTATACAAATTTTTGCGTCTCTCTTTTCTATTTGAGAGTTACTAGGCCTTCATCTATTCCCGGTGAATAGTCCTACATTTAACGAAATTTTTGGTAAAGTATGCCTGGCAAAGAGATTGATTGAAAGGCTCACCAAACATAAATTTTTAATGTATTTTGCTCTTTACTTAGCCGCTTCATCCGATTGTGAGAATCCTCCATTAGACATATCTATCGTGATCGATCAAACAAAGAGTGTGGGAGCTCAAAACTATGACGACATGTTGGATTCGGTCATGGCCCTCATTTCGAAGTATGATGTCGGTGAGGAAAAAACACACTTCTCCATCGTAACTTATGCCGGGGAGGCAGAAGTTCGTGTCAGTTTTGACGACCCGAAGTATCATAGTAAAGTGGCTCTTAATCAACTCATAGAAGAGATGAAGGACAAGGACAAGTTGGGGAGCCCAACTAGGACCGACAAAGCACTGAAACTAGTCGGCGAGGAAGTGTTCAACGAAAAGAATGGAGATCGACCAGAATCACCAAACGTCATGATCATCTTTACTGACGGCGGAACCCATAAGACGTCCGAGCCCTACAGCACGGTGCTACCAACTCTTGAGGTGAGATCCTAAAACTGAGAATCTCAATTTCATCAGTTAGGTGAAATAAAAGAAACGCTACATCAACTCACATGCAAATAATGACGAACGGCGATAGAGAGCGGCCAAATGAATTCTTTTTTATACAGTCTACCTTTTCAACTTAAGATTACATTAAAAGGCCCTTGTAGATTCATTTTCTTTTCATCGTGTTACTTTTTGTTAAGTTTAATCATTGCTTGCCTTCGCAATCGCTATAGCAAGTTCAAAGCGTCATGACCTTGCTCCCCGATAGCTCGAAGGTAGTGGTCATACGACTATCGACTGTTTACATCTTTTCCGATAAGGTAATTTGGGATTAATAAAGAAGAGACGAAAAATAGGGCTCATAAGTGTAATCTCCCCAAGTAGAAAGAAAGAGTACAGCGTGTGGCTGTTGGGATTGGTAAGGACATTAAGCAGAAAGAGCTTACAACTATTGCTGGAGACGAGAAACGTGTGGTTAATGCCAAAAATTTCGAAGACTTGAACAACCAGTTGGACAATATTCGCGAAGCTACTTGCAGTAAGTATCATTTTTCTTCAATTAAATGAAGATGAGCTGACGTTGCTGTTTATGTTCTATCTGCTGCTTCTGCTACATCCTATAATAGGGACTTAAAGCAGTCAGGACGGCAACGCCACGGAAGACGTCGATTAAAAAATGAGTTTCTACTTTTAGTTAGAATTTCGAAAATGGCTACATGTGTTTACCATCTCATAGGGCGCCAGACCTCAAACTCAACATAACGCATAAAAGTAACGTTGAGATCCAAATGTAAATTAAAATAATTTGCCGCCGTGGTTTCACTTCGCAGACGACGCAAATTTTGGTGATTTCACGTTTTTGTTTTGCAAAGAACGGCTAAGAAATGTACAAAGTTTGAAAACGCACGTGCTGGGCTATTGTGCTGCCAATTAGATCTATTGTTTTTCCACGTTCTCGTTACCGTCGCCGTCGTGGTTTGCTTAAAGTCCCTAATACTGATAAATAGACGAATTATGAATTAAATACTTTTAGGGGAGACCTCACTGCAGAGATAAAGACACTATTTCGGTTTTATTCACTTTCTTTGGGAAAGTGGCGGCAACTAAATGATATTTACACTGTTTGGCAATGGTGTATCTGTTGTACTTCAATTTTATACTTGGTTCAAATTTTATTTTCCTTTGTTCTCGGTCATGTTAATGTATAATAAAATTTGAACCAAGGATAAAATTGAACTACAACTTATCCCTTGTTTTTTAACTCGTTCTCAGTAAATTTCTTAAAAGGGAAAGCTCTGATAAAAAAAAATAAATAAAATACGCACAATCGGGCCAACAATAAACCATTTGGTAAAAACAGGAGTATGAGGTACGCATGTTCAGGATTTGTGTTCAAACAAATTTGAAAATTTTACATTAACTTCTTTTCCAGAATGACAAAAATCGGAGCAAATCTCCTTAAGCTTAGTAAAGGTTAACTGGTCCAGCCATACAAAACTTATTCCGGTTTCCTATGCATGAAGTGACAAGAAGTCTCTCTACTCATCCCTGGATAGGATGCTAACTCATCTCAAGATCATCTTAATATTTTATTGCTGCTGTATTTTTAGACATTGATGGGGGATACACCGAGTGGTCTGAGTGGAGTGAGTGTACAGCGACTTGTGGTGGGGGAACTCGTTATCATTCAAGAACCTGTACCAACCCTTCTCCAAAAAATAGAGGAAAAACTTGCGAGGAACAAGACTTAGGTCCTGCTAAGGAATCTGAAGAATGTAACACCCAAGAATGTCGTAAGTATGGCGTAATCATTTCTCTACAAATAAACCAGGATTTGTCCTTCTCTTAAGCATCATATCCTTACCACGCGAAGTGAGTACACTATTAATAGTAATATTCAGCACTTTGGTAACGCAAAATTGAATTGTTACGAAGGAAGTTTAAAACTTCAATTTTACCTCCTGCAAAAACAACGGAAAGGATCTTATTTTTACGGTTCACTGTTCAGACTTAAACGTCACAACATAACAAGAAATTTATATTTTCAAAAAAAAAAGGACTATCTGCTGGCAAACAGAACTAAAAGTGGGATCGCATCGCGTTTGAGCTTACGAAGATGCCGAAGTTGCATAGTTTTTCATTGATCTTCGGGGGTAGACAACAGCCGTCTTGGCATATTTTGAACTTTTCAATTTTTCGGACAAGGCAAAACGCGCATAGAACTTTTCGATATATTTTTAAAAAAAAAGTTCATCAAAAGAGCCATTTATATAACTAGGAAAAAATTAAATGAATTACGGAATTTTGCAGCTGTCGGCGAATTCTGGATATTTAATTATGGTCACGATCAGTAGCTCTTGACATCTTTGTAGTTAGCAGAAACAGGTCCGCTTTAAGTTGGAAATCCAATAAAGGAGGACCAACATGCATTTCTTGATGAAATTATTCCACCCACCTTTAAGAGCTGTAGGGGCTGGCCTGATCAACTAATTACTTTCCTCAGCCGTACCTGGTGGTTATACAGATTGGTCTGAATGGGGGGAATGTAGCGTGACATGTGGTGGAGGAGTTCAGACAAGAAAACGGACTTGTACCAATCCCCCGCCGTCGGGTGTTGGGCCAACGTGTGTTGAGCAAAACTTGGGACCAGCAGAGGAACAAAAGAAATGCAACCCACACGATTGCGGTGAGTTAGTGTGAGGCACGGTAGTTTTATGGTTACCGCGCTGAAAATTGGATCTAAGAGTCATAGATCCATCCATGAACAGGTCATTGTATTTTCGGTAAAATATTTGTCATTCGCGGGGCTTTATTTCAAAAGCAATCCTAGAACATAGCATTTTAAAATGATGTAAATCTCTTTGGTACCAAAAATTTTCGACAATCTTTCGAATATCTAGGACGTGTGTTGTGGCAGACTGAGCCTTTGGAGGAGACTTTAAATGAAGTAGAATCATAAGAAGTCTGAGACTTTGAACGTGTTGTAGGTATAATCGAGGATGTATATTCCCTGATCATTTCTTTACCAATTATATTTTCTGCAGATCAAAAAAATTATTAATTTCAATTTGTTAGATGTGCGTTGAACAAAAACCTGGACCAACACCAGAAACAAAGAAATGCGATCCCCAACGTTGTTGGTCAGTTGGGAGCGTGGGTAAAATAGTTGACTATGTGATAGTTTTCACTGATAACTGTGTTTGATTTTTCTGGTATATTGTAAAAGACCCAGGCGAATGTGTTTACCATTGATGGGAGAGGATGGTAACCTCGTTAGCAACAGACGATATGTTACATCATCGTATTTTTTTGTATTTTATCGTGCTCACCTGACCAGTCGATATCTAATTTTATACAGGTGAAGATGGCAACTGGTCCCCCTGGGGTTCCCCAGGTCCTTGTGATAAGACCTGTGGGGGAGGCACTCAAATGAGAAAAAGAACATGCACTAATCCGCCTCCATCCGGGGACGGTGAAGACTGTAAAGGGAGCAGTACTAAAAAGGAGCCGTGCAATACGCAGCCATGTATGTTCTTGTTCAAAAGCATTTGTACTTCTTCATATCGATGCACAGATCAATGTTTATCCCAAGAGGAGCGAAAATTGAGATATAGAGTAGTTCTTAAAGGCAACAAAAATATCTCTGTTAGGACTTTAATGGCGCCACAGCAAGCGGTATTATAACATAACCAAAGTAAAGCGCGTGCTCTGATTGGTCAATTTAGCGTTCCCCTATTTGCCCATGGGTGTACGCTGCTGACGTGAGCAAATGCAAAGACTATTTTTCCGCGCGCGCTTCTTTTTTCTGGTCACGTAAGATTTGTTAAATAAAAGGGAACTCTATAGCTACAATGTATCAATGTTATGTTATAAAACAAATGGTAAACACCACAGTGTACACTATTGAGTCATGGATGCACTTGGAAGGTTTGTTAAGCACTCAAGAAGCTAAAGTCGCTCTCGGCTATCGCCTCGCACGACTCTTACGCTTCTTTCGAGCTTAGCAACCTCCCGCGTACATCCATAACTCAGTAGTGTACGCTGTGGTGTTTACCATTTGTTAAATACGTCACGGGCATGAACACGTGATATGTGGACTATGAAAGTCTTGTTAAAAATATCTAGCCTACAATAACATTCACTCTTAATTTTTCGTTTTTCAATTTCTTCCCTTTCGTCACTTCTTTGCCTTGACTTGAAACTTTCTCAGTCCTCCATAAAAACTCAGGCATTTTTGGATTGAACTATATTCAAGGAACATTAAGAAATTCTGCTTCAACTCTGCTGACGAAGCCAAGCTTGAAATTGGGGGACACCCCACAAGGATAAGCGAGTGGTCCGCATCTTGATATCCTGATCTTCGGTTCGAGCCTTGTCCGAGCAATTCTGCTGTGTTAGAAAAGATTTTTTACCCTCACATTTCCACTCACCAACAAGAAGGGTATAATTAAAACTTTAAGGTAAACGTGAGAAAATTTAAGGTGGGGAGTAGGAGGGAGTAGGGGGGAGTAGGGGGGGAGCGATTCGATGGACTGAGATCCCTTCCGCTTAATACTGACACAGGGATAAGCCATCTTGGGATGGCACTTCCGGTACTAAAGCTGACTTTTTTCGTATCTTTACCATTTTATAACCAAGGCCCAACACCGGAACCGCCTCCACCCAGACCTTGCAAGGAACATCTCGACGTTGGTGTCATTGTCGATTCCTCCAACAGCATCAAGACTGGTGATTACAGTATAGCTCGTGATTACTTAGTTCGACTGGCTCAAAGACTAGAGATTTCCGAAGCTGGAACACATATGGCGATCCTTCTCTACAGTTGGGAAGCACATCTCTGGCACAGGTCTGTACACTCTTGTCACACTCAGAGAACGTCCAAGTTTAGAGATGAGGCTGATCTTTCCAATCTTTTTTTTTGTGAGGGGAGAGAAGAGAGGGTGGGGTGTTAGGTGGAAGGGGGCAGAAGCCAGTAAGATGTTCTTGACGTTTAATTAACAAATAGAGAAGCCCTCACTGTGATTTGTTCTGTTGCAAAGTATACAGGAAGCGGCTAGAGCATGAAAGAATTGTAGGGGGAAACACGAGACGTAATCGAGTTTTTCTCCGCACTTCTTGAGATAATTAATGCAGTTGTAAATATAAAATTATCAATTACATATTCTTTTCTTTCCTGAAGTTTTAGTAATTTCGTTGTTACAGACAACAATTTGGGTTCTTTTTCATTGCATCATGAAGTAAGATTTTATGCTCTTACATTTCCCTCCAAAGACTTGGAAAACTCTCTTCCCTCAATCAATTTTCTCTTCTCAATACTTTTCAGCTTTACAGAACCGCAACATATAGCAGCTCTAACACACAAGGCCAAAACCTTACCGCACATTCGAGGTGGAACAAGAACAGACAGAGCCCTGGAACTAGCAGCAGAAAAATTTTTCGGTTGGGACAACAGTGGAGACAGACCCGATAAACCAAATGTGCTACTTGTGCTAACTGACGGTGACACGAATGAAGGGAGCAAGCCATTCAGTCAAGTTATACCTCCTTTGAATGTGAGTTATCTTTCAAACAAGGGATCGAAACGTTCAGATATATCTGAGAAACCAGTCATACATATATGTTATTAACCAAGCGCGAGGGCCGTACTGGGAGAATATCGGCCCGAGGTCTTGACAGTACGGACCGAGTGCAGCGAGGTCCGTATAAAAAAGACCGAGGGCCGATCTTCTTCCAGTACGGTCCCGAGCAAGCTTGGTTAATAAGAGATTTATTACACGACTGAAGTTCAAAGGGACACAAGTGCGGTATCATTCGGGACCATTCGGGACAGTGCCCGGTCCAATACTGAGAGAATATTGACCGGCAATAGAGCATTTTGATTGGATGATTTTAGTTATTGGCCCTCTGACTGCCCGAGTCGTGTAATAATATATGCTTATTGACTGAGTGGGAGGGCCGGACGGGAAAACGTTTGGCAAGAGCCAAAATTTATTTTGTCTCGAACTCAGTCAAACTCTGCTAGGCGTCAAAATTTTCTAAAATTTTGTTTCAATCTAAATAGGAGGCAACAGACGGACACACGCGGGACAACCCAGAAAAAGATTTTCCGAAGAACTTTCCCTTTTTTTTTTTTGGAGTCAAAACAAGAAATTCACAATTCATTGAAAAATGCCCCTCTTTTACTCTTTTTTTTTTTTTTTTTTCTTTAAGTTTTGGCAACATTTAAGCCGTGTTAGTGCAGGACCGGACAGATTTTTCTGGTCCTACACACGTCAGTTTTCATCATGGTTTTCTATGGTATTAAGGGCTGATAGTTTCTAAAGAAACTGTTTGGGGCTGCGTCGGTGGGAGTAACGAAATAATTTGGATATATCAACAAAGTTGAAATGGTAAATTGGCCACCGTAATGATTACAAAAGCTGACGTTTCGAGCGTTAGCCCTTCGTCGGAGCGAAGGGCTAACGCTCGAAACGTCAGCTTTTGTAATCATTACGGTGGCCAATTTACCATTTCAACTTTGTTGATATATCCAAATTATTTCTATGGGATTGCTGTGGGTGATAAGCTTAGAGACAGCCTACTTCTCAAAATTTGTAGGATGCGGGTGTGAGGAGAATTGCTGTCGGAATCGGAAGTGGAATAGACATCTCGGAGCTCAGGCAAATTGCTAGCTCCCATGATGATGTACTTCAGGTGTATGGCTACCAGCAGTTAATTCCTAAACTAGAGTTCATTATGACTATGGCTTGTGGAGGTCAGCATCCAGGTAGGTTGAAATTAATATACATCGACTCAAAAACCAAAACAGGGATAGAAACTGTAACACTGAATACCAATTTGGCTCTCTGTGATACTTCTGCTACTACTACTACTACTACAACTATGCAGTCTGTCAATTCAACAATGACTGTTTCATGAAGATTTCAGGCTTTAATCAGGTTCCTACACGTTGTTCTGTCCTTTGCTAGCTGCTTCCAGGTACCTTCTGCAATGTTCATCCGAGTCAGGTTTCTTTTCACGATGTCCTTGAATCGTAGCCTAGGCCCTCCTTTTGTGGTAACTACCAAAAAAAACTTTCTGAGCAAAAACTGCAATTTATGTGTGTTCACTTACTTTAAGCACCATCGATAATAATTAATATAAGGCTTTTAGAATGAATAAATAGTATGGATATAATCGTAAATAATTGTTATGTCATAGTTTCATGCATGATGTATATATACTGAATAGGACACACGCGTTGATTTTTTTTCAATACGCATTTCAGTCATTCATTTTATAACCCTTGTTCATTTCACTGTGTCTTAATTGTAATTATAACATAACCAAAGTAAAGCGCGCGCTCTGATTGGTCAATTTACCGTTCCCCATTTGCCCATGGGTGTACGCTGCTGACGTGAGCAAATGCAAAGACTATTTTTCCGCGCGCGCTTGTTTTTTCTGGTCGCGTAAGATTTGTTAAATAAACGGGAACTCTTTAGCTACAATGTATCAATGTTATGTTATAAAACAAATGGTAAACACCACAGCGTACACTATTGAGTTTTGGATGCACTTGGGAGGTTTGCTAAGCACTCAAGAAGCTAGAGTCGCTCTCGGCTATCGCCTCGAGCGACTCTTACGCTTCTTTTGTGCTTAGCAACCTCCAGCGTGCATCCATAACTCAATAGTGTACGCTGTGGTGTTTACCATTTGTTAATTAGGTGATTGTGGTAGCTGGGGATCTTTTGGAAGCTGCAGTAAGACATGTGGTGGCGGAGCGCAGGTTCGCACAAGAAGTTGTCCCCCTAACAGTCTACATTTAAGAAAACAAAGGAAGCATTGCAACACAAACCTTTGCCCAGGAAAAGGTAAATGGTCATAATCAGTTTTATCGATCATTATCGTTTTTGCCTCTGTCTAACGAGGATTGTTTTCTTGCGCGATCATCGGATAGATAACAACTATAGACCGAAGTGGGGGTGGCTATTGCTGTATATTTATCGAGATGCGTAGCGGCGAGATAAATATCTATTGTTAGCTACCAACACTGAGGTGAATAGTTGTTTAGTACATACTAAAACAGTGGGATAACATCACACACGAGAAGATGATTTCAACACATCCACTCTTGTAAGATTACAATATTCATTAAGTTCAGATCTGAAGGCGTTGCTCGGAGGTGAAGAGTACTGAGATATTCGGAGTTTCCATGGCTAATCTTAGCGCGCTTTCGACACTATCCACCGTTTAAGTATACATACTAGTAATAATATGGGATTTTCCTCGCAAGCAACTTTGTAGTTTCGTAAAACTTATGCGTAAAATAGGCGCTATACTCGATAGAACACAGTTCGAAAGTTCTTGCAAAAATTGTTGTAACATTTATTCCTCTGAGGTCTGTAAACTCGGTCAGGGTGTCAACATTTGCCAGCTTCTTTGCAACGACTTGGCTGTAGTGTTGTGATATTAACGGTAATAGTACTAATAGCAGTAGGTATAGTTCTAGTGACGATGCTCTATTGATTCATCACTCTTCAGAGCCCTGTGTAGACAAAGAGGGCGATTGTGCTGTTAGAGCTGCTGCAGGAGGATGCTGGAAGAACAATACTGTACCTTACACACCGTACAAAACGATCTACGTTGGCAGGAAGTTTCATATGTGGGAAACTTGTCCAAAGAGCTGCAGACGATGCAACGGTATGGGTAAAAACGCAGATATGGCCATCTTTAGTCATCAATCATCTTCAATTTTTTTTTTGTAGTCTTCTTCTTCTCACTATTATTACTATTAGGTTCATTCTTCAAATTCGTCCCTTTCTTCGTCTTCTTTTCACCTGCGAAGATCCTTTTTTCCCCTTGACATTTTATATGTGTTTAACTTCCCTTCTTCTCCTTCGTCTTCTTTTTCTTCTTCGCTTTCTCCCTATTTTTCTTATTTTCACTCTTGAAGTTCTTCCTTTCTTCGTCTCGTTTTACGAATTTCCTTCCTTAATACTCCATACGCATTCTACTTCCCTTTAGTCGATACCTCTTGTCAAGATGACGATCCCTATATTTGTCCTTGGTGGTCAGTAGCTGTAAAAAATTGGAAGAAATGCGGCTATTCGTGGAAACAAGGCTTTCCTACGTACACCCTAACAGGTGAGCACGGTGAAGTCGTTAATACAGTAAATGCTCCCGGAAGACGTACATCTTCAGGAGGCTGAGAAATTTCCGACTGCTTGAGGTCAGGACATTTATTTTGATAGAGAAATATAAATATTATAAGGGAGTTCTCTCAAGAAGTTGATTACAATAATGGAGGTAAGTAAAAATCAAACAACTACAGCCCTTTAGAGAGGTTATCTCAGTCTTGCACCCACTGAAGAGAGCTTAGTTGCGTTTTGCTTGTTTAGCTGTCTTTTGAGCCTTGAGCAAAATCTATATCAATAATATGCAGTCTGGAAGGCCAATCAAATAATTTAGTCTAACTGAAAATACTCAATGTCGAAATTCATGACGAGGCAAGTAATCGTCATAGGAGATACAGCACAAGGGCCCTCTTGACCGTATGCATCATATTAGGTAAGCAACTAGGGCTGTTTATGCAGATAAAACTTGGGGACCCGTAAGCCGTAAGCCCAAAGACAAATTCGTTCCTGTTTCCGAATGTGTGGCTTCGGAGTATTTTCGAATGGCTAACGAGTTTCGTCCTTAACCAGGGTTTTCATTTAAATGGTTAACTAACCACCATTACGTACATAATTTTAGAGTAATTTTCAACGTAGTTTTGAAATTAATCCGGCTTTGGTTTGTTTTTGCTTTACTTCGCTTTGTGATTGGTCCACTAAACTCGCCCCGCTTTCTCCATATACAACGATAAAATCAATTGCGACGTTGCCACTCGGGTTTCCCGCACTTGAAGTGGTTGAGTGTTTTTTACGTTTAGTTCTTTTTACTTTTTGGCTGCTCTTGATATTTCCACTTCATCTGGTGGCCGGTTTTTTTTAAATTTTTTTTTTTTTGACGCAGGTTATCGAAAAGCACTTTCTCGCAAATGTAAAAACAATAACATACACATGAATGCGTGCAGTGAAGAAAATATCTGTCCAAATCTTTAACAAGATATTAGGTGCTCACCAGCAGCCTGAACTACCGATATGATAATAATGACTTTTATTAAAAACTGGATCATTGGATAATGCAATTCAAGACTTTTTATTGGCTTAGCCATTATAGTATATGAGCCAATATACTATAATGTAATATCTGTACACTGTAACATCCGGTTTCTTGTTACAAAATAAAGTCAAGAAGATTTATCTAATATCTTGGGGGTGTTTTTTTTAATAAAACAATTATACCACTCGCCCTTGTTGGATATGAGATGGTTATAGCCAAGTCGGCGCTACGCGCGTCGTTGGCTATCTATCATCTCATATCCAACAAGCGCGAGTGGAATAATTGTTTAATAACGAGTTCACAATCTAGCGAACCCAACTTGAAATTTGAGTCATTAATGACACATTATTCTCTTTATCTACGTGAACTCCTTAAAACAGTTCACCAGTAATTTTAACAGACAAATGGCAAGATGCAATCGGGTGCGTTTTCTATCGTTTTTCAAGTGTGATTTCCCACTCGGGATGCAAGGTCTCTAAATCTGAGCCGAAGGCGAGAAGTCGAAGCAGTAAAGTCGAAACGGCAACAAAAGAGACGCGTGCAAATGTTGAAGTCGTATTAGTTTTGTTTCAGCTGCTTTTTTTTCCTTTTCTCAAATTCCTATTACTCGAGGATTGGGAATGAAACTGACTAATACTATCGAGTGTTACTTCACTCCAAGTTACTGTTTGACTAGGCCTCAAGTAAAGATTAAATTCCTAAAGATTAACCTCTTTAATGTTTTTGAAAATTTTTTGAAAGGAAATTTGTCGTGTTAAAGTAAAACAAAAATAAAAAGTAACAACGTCCTGAGAACCCGATGGCGAAAGAATAGTTCCTAATCAGGTGTTTAGGACCATTGCTTCTCTCTGTCTCATATTCTAGAGCAATACCTTTTGAAGTAAAGTGTATGTTATCACTATCATTCCATTTCTCTTCATCCTTTAGACTTGTGCAAGAAAAGTTGTGGCAAATGCACTGGTGGGGGAGGAGGAGGAGAAGAAGGTAATCTTGTCACATCAGTCTATCGTTCAACAGCATACCAGAATCCGCTCCATACTGTTGCTTTAGGAACTCGTAAAACGATTTTTTTTTCTGTTCCTATGTTCGAGTGAAGCTCTAATAGATATGCGTTATTAACGAAGCCTGAGGTCAAGATGGCTTTTTTTGCATAGTTATGAAAGAGACGAAGTCGAGGTTCATGACCGAACAAGCTTGGTTAATAAAGGATCTATTATATTGCAAAGAAATTTCGCTTGAGAATGACTTGTTTCCTTCGAGAGCCGGGAAAGAAAGCCAACTGTGTTTGTAGCACAACAAACTCACGACAGTCGTTTCTGTTTCCTTCACAGGACGAATGTTCTTATTTCAGTGCCTTTAGGCAAAATCTAAAGCAGTCTTAAAGGTTGAGTAAAGCTTTAATCGTCTTTAATTGTCAAATGAAATATCCGAAAGCTAACTCTAACCTTTAATGAATCTTTAATTGAACATAAGTTTAACTTTAGTAGCGCAAATCTTTCAGTATCCTTTAAGTGGTTTCTTTTTTGGCACAAAAGAGGGTGTTTCATTAAAATACATTTAAGTTGACTTTAAGGTGAGATTTAAATGAGTATAGCTGTTCTGACATCTTTAATTCATGCATTAAAGATAGTCTCATTGTAATCTGAACTGTCAACAGAAAATTCATCACAAATCAGCCAACACTTGCACTGATGAGCCAGAAGAGCAAATTTTGTTTTACGTGCAGCAACGTGAGCTCACAATTCTTTCTGGGGTCGAAACATCTTATTGAAAGCGACCGTTTCATTTTTGCATCTCCTTTAAAGAGCGCATGGAGTGCGATGACAAGTCAGGAAATGTTTTCTGCGCGCGCTTTAATGGCTTCGAATCACGTTCAACTTTCGAAAGGCATAAGCGGAAAGGTAACGGAAAGAAATTAACAGATACTTTCGTGGCGACTTCAAATTCCCGTGATTTCACGAAATTTCAAGTTCATCTGACTATGAAGGTTAGTTAATTTGAATATAAAAAAAGTCATGTGTATGTATTGATACATACCTACATATATCTTTACGTCTTTAATTATTACATGAGAACATAACCGCTATTGAACGTTGCTTGAGACGATTAACATTGAAACTTCCTCGCACTCAATCCCTGAAGATTTTTTGAGGTCGGAGTTGTCTACTGGCTGTGGGGGCATGGACGCCTCATTGAGAAAGTACCTTCGTAGACTATTGCGGCAAGTTTGTAATGTTTCTGGTTCATATTATTTGCCTTTGTTTTCTTTTGTCGTGTGGCTTATTTCTTTCTCCGTATTAGTAAGGCTTACAATCTTTCTCCTTTCCAGGAATATTGATTAAAAAGCTTGAGGTTTGAATCCTCACATGCGTCCACCCAGAAGTTTGTCTTTCTGCTCTGCTATAAGAACGTTTGGTAGCGATGTTAAATAAATTGAGGTTTGAATCATCACAAAGGTCCACACAAATTTCTTCCTCTGCCCAGCTGATAGAGCAGATGTTCCTTATGAATATTGACCCAGCTCTTACTTTTTTTTTGTCTTCCAGCTGATAAGGTGATGCGCAATTTTTCTGAGATAATTGATTTTTGACTGATATGATATAAACAATTAGTTCTCGTGGCCCCTCTCAAGTTAAGCTACAGTCACCATTCCGTTCTGCAAATGCCATAATTTTTTAATGTTGTTCAGTTAAAAAGCAGATACTCTCCAACCTGGCTTTATTCTTTTTGTATTCCTTTGACTTTGAATGTCAAGGGTGCCGGAGAAAAGTAAATCCCCGCTTGAACACAGACACAGTCCTCTGGTGGTTACAGCCGAGAACCGACTTGTCTAGCCTCCGGGTTTGAGACCTATTTAACGGCTCAGTGCTCGTATCAATCAATGAAAATAAAAAAATCATAAAACATAAAAATAAAAACGATACGGATACATCATTGCCGAGGTACCAGAGGGTAAGAACAAAGTATGGGCAATCTGCACTGCACCTCTCCTCGAGACGCGAAAATAGACAAGCACTGAGAGGAGCGCACGAAACTCTCCTCACAGCTGGGATCACCTTCTCTAGGCTGACTGCAGGAGGTTCGAATCCTCACAAGGGACACAGATTGCAATGGTTTTTCTTTCACTATCCTATAGATGATACCATTAGCTTTCTGTGATCCATCTTGTCTGCTGGGAATGAAATGTCTTCTTCTGAAACACTATCCTCAAGCTGAAAAAGAAGTGTGCTTGAACTAAATTTGCAATAGCTATAAACTGAAGCTAAACTCAAGTATTTGTTCCTGACAAAATTCCATGCAAGTGTGACGTAAATTTGACATTTGCTTTACATTTACCTTGCTCATTGAGCAAAGCTGTTCATTTGCTATAAATTTGCATTGGGATCTAACAAAAAAAGAAATAAAAACCCTTATTTAGTGGCCATTTGCCAGTTCCCTGAGGGTGGCCCATTTACTGGGTTCAACTGTATTCAGAATAAAATTTAATGTAAATGAAACTGGAATTAAATGTCATTGATCTATTTACCTTTGCTAGAAATCCGAGGGAAATAATAATTCAGGCCACAGGCCTGCCAATCATCCACTTAGAGGCTGATTACATGAGTCAGGCTGGCCTGCCCACATAATGCCATCCTAGCAAAGAGTGAACTCGGCTCATGTAATCCACCCTTACTAAAACAACTAATCGGACAAACAAAAGTGGCAGGCCTCTGCCTACCACAGACATAACATTTTATTTTCATAAACACTGTGAACATATATTGCACAAAACTAACAAATTATTTTGACTTCGGCCGAACAAATTGTCTACAATATAAATAATGTGTTCTATAGCTCATGCCTCCAAAAATCAAGTCACAATAAATCCTAAGAAACTGTCATTTACAATTAAACTGAATAAATAGCTTTATTAATCAAAAGCATTGGTATGCAATTAAAGAATGGGTAAAAGAAAGACTTCTGTCACTTGAAAGCACTGACTTACAAGATGTGCCACTTTTTCACCTGCCAACTTACAAAATGCCATCGAGAAAGCTTTCTACACCCATGTTACTGTCACAATAAATGGGAATTTCAGAGAAATAATTCAAACAATAAAAATGAATACGTAATAGTTTGTGTTTCCAGCACTCTATAAAGGCAACAAAAAATAACTGTCTGTATCAAGCATTACTATAATGAGGTTAGCACTTTTGGTTATTCTCTGTAGTTGGTCTTTTTCTTTCTTTTTTTTTTTTTTGTATATGTATTGTGAAATTTTTATTTTCATGGATCAGTGTAAATTTTGTTTCATATATACAAACAATGTTATTTGTGGAAATCTCCCTATGAAGCTGACAGACAGTATTGATTTTACAGAAATACATATTAATCTGTTGACTTCGTCCAAAGCTTCAATTCATACAGGGTGACAATTTTACATACACATTGGCAGTACAACAAAAGCACTGACTGACAAGATGTGCCATCTCATCATCTGCCAACCTATGATGTGCCATCGAGAAAGCTTTCAGTGCCCTTGTGGGAAAAAGTCTTGGCAGGAAAAGAGCAGATTCCTCACTCCCTGAAAAAAAAAAAAATACAGAACCTAAGAAACAGTGAACAGCTTCAAATATTTAAGCTAATAGCGCTATCTACTGCGAGGATCGTGCATCATACGTATCTAATACCGCAGTTCAAAATATATTAACTTCATATATTTCATTGTATCTGATTTATCACTTTCACGGGTTTATTACGAATCGACTTAACGGCCTGCTCCCAGTTGGCTTGTTAGCTCAATTGGTAGAGCGCTGCACTAGTATCGCAGAGGTCAGTGGTTCGAGTCCCGTACAGGCCTCATTTTTTCAGGTGTGATTTTCGCTATTGCTTAAATTAGCGCTATCTACTGCGAGGATCGTGCATCATACGTAAATTTCCTTTGTTACAAGATATCCTTGACCTACACACGGCTAGATTTTCAGATATATTTTTAACTAACCCTTTTGAAACTTTGGTATCGGTATGAAGCTGTTTACTTGAACAAGTAAAGTTCGAACGTGTAGTTCGTGTTTTCCCGCCTTTCTGTTTCCTTGCTTCCAATTACACTCGAGTCTTCATTTGTACTGGCCAGCGTTAGCTAGGCACAGTACGATAAACATCACAACGAGGCAATATGTCAACAGGAGGTCGTTGTTTGGTTTTAGAAATATTAATTCGCGCGCTTTTTTGAACCTCAATATTCCGTTTGACTACTTTGTTAACCAAGCATCACAAAGCATCCGAGAGAAGCACTTGTAGTGTGGTTATTTTACCGTTAATTCGTAGTTAAAGCAAGTAAGAAAAGAATATGGCGGAAAGACGATTGCACGATCAAAACCATGATGTGGTTCCAGCGGCGAAAAAAGGAATAAAGTGTCCGACGATTGCATTGTGCTGCTGGAGGAGTTGATCCGGAGCAATCACGCTCTGGCGAGCGAAAATGTAAAGCTTCGGCAGCAGCAAGAGCGCAGCAACAAGGAAAACTCTGAAGCGCTTCAGCGGATCGAGGGCCGTCTTCAAACTGTTGATAATAATGCAGCCAACGTCCGTCGGCGCCAAAAGAGAAGACAAAGGCGAACGACGGTAGTAGTTCCACCGGCTTGTCGATTGAGTAAAAAAACATAACTGATAAGCATGAATAATGTGATATGTGTTCATAATTTGCTTGAATCAGTTCTGTTTCGTGGAAGATTTTCTTTTATGTTGAGTAGATGTTTGGCGCGCGAATTATATGCATAATTAACTTAATTATTTCGGCGGTAATCATTTGACATGATTAGATGTGGTTACATTTACTTGATAATCCTTTACCATAAACAGGTCTACCAGAAAAGTTTTTTTCCTCCCTTTTGTTTCAACGAGAATTATCTAGTATGAAAATTCATTTAATCATTTTTTCTCATGGACCCTTTTGACCTTGCCTGTTTTATTCACATAGATGGGTAAGGTTAATTTTTAATTGTGCTTGTGTCGATTGCTCTACATCATCTAGCCTTCAAACAACCAGGGTTTTTAAAAAGCGTGAGAGTAGAAATAGGACATACTTGACAAACCGATTGTTGAATTTTTTTTCATTCTTTTAGAGAACTGTGAGGAGAATGTACAAACTCCTTTTGAAAAAAGATGACTTTAGTGGTTTCTATCTTGACGAAGAGTGAGTAATATGTTTTTAGATTCAGAGATATTTTACTTTATCTTGATTGAGCGAGGAAATCCGAGTCTAAGCTGCTGCTTGAAATATTGAGATGTTATGTGAACACCTTATGGTGGTTACAGTCGAACCTCGATTATCCGGACTTTCGATTATCCGGACTTTTTCTCTGGTCCCGTTTTTTTCATGATTATTAATGAGCTTTGATCTTCCAAACTTTATGGGGTAAAAAAATTCAGAGATTATGTCTAAATTCAGGAAAAGTGCGTTTAAAACATTGCCTCCTCCGCTTTCAAAAGATCGAGCACTCGGAGAGTCATCGAAGCAGATTTTTGTCTTCATTTCTTTTGTTTACATTATTGTCTAATTAATATTCATATTTTCGATTATCCTGACTGATTACTAAGTCGCAACAGGTCCGGATAATAGAGGTTTGACTGTACTTTTGTCTTAGTGTTAATGTTGTTACTACAGAATACCAGGCTTACTTGTATTTGTTTTTGTCTTAGAATAAATTCTGACAGCAACAAGATCCTTTTTGAGCGGACAATAGAGCAGGCAATACATCAACAAGGAGGACCTGAAAAGTGTCCTTGGACAAAAGAAGTCATAGAAGGTAGCTACCAATAATCATAGCACATGCATTTCACTTTTACTGGGGTGTCATTACATTTTGTGGGTGAGCATAAGGATTTTGCACTCAAGCATATTGATGCATATCTCCTTTATAACAACTTGAGTTTTATTGAAGGCCTTGGCTTGAAAACATCCAGGCAAAATTTTGCTCAAAGTTGGTCGATTTGTCTATTGTCCAGCCCTTAATGATACCCCTGCTTTTAGTCTCTACCATCAATTCGTGTCTTTTACCACTTTCCCCTCAACATAAATGTCATCATAAAACTAGCATTCAAAAACACAGTTAGATACCCTGAAACCTCTAATGAGCACCTTTATTACATGGTCAAATTTAGGACTGGGGGGGGGGTGCATTTTATAGTTTTTCCTAACTTACATATTAACTTTCCCAAATGTTACAGAAATTTAAATATGTTGCAAACTGAAATTTTCAGGTTTATTTCTTGTCTCTAGATCTGAGACACTTCAGTGTGGATCCTCAAAAAAGCATACTTTACACCTTAGCAATGAATCACTAAGGACATACTAACTTGGCAGATATTCTAAGGTGGCCTGCCATAAATTATTATAAATTTGAACATTGTCATTAATTTATGTGGGAATCTTTTTACAATCAGCTTCTCATGGCATTTTCATAATCATTTCTTTAAACAGCTGCTTTACAAATATATTTCAAATATGTGTGAAAACACAGAAACTGAAGAGTGGTAACCACTATGAGGCTCATAAACAAAAAACCTGGAAGAGTGGTCTCCAAAGAGAGGTATTTATTGGCTAGGATACTATTTTGAACATTTTACTTTTCATATACCGTGCTGTTCACAAATGATGGGGTCCGACAGATGTTCAATGTTACCAGACTGAGTACACCCTCAAGTACACTTGATCAATGGGAGGGAAGCTATTTCCCATTGAATGTCTTTATTTTGGCACTTCAAAATTGGATGGCTTTGAATATAGACACATCTAAGGGACTATGTTCTTATTAGAGAAATTGTTAAATAAGTGAGGTATTCTGGTCTGTATCTAGAGCCTCCCAAGAAAATCTTTGTAAAATAAATTTGAAAAATATTAAAATGTGATGTGAGATAAATGATAGTTTGTATGCACCATTTGATGGAAAAAAAAAAAAGGACAAAGAGACCCTATATTATAACATGCTTAAGAATTCCATTCTTACAATGGGTACACACATATATATATATCAAGAGAAATTAGTGATTTGGATCATATTTTTCATTTGAAGTCCTATAACACCCTTCTCATGCCTGTTTAATTTTTTTATTTTTTTTAGAAGTTAATGAGACAAACTACAGCCCTGGAGCTGGTCAACTGGGCCAACCAGCATGAAAAGGGGAGAGCAGCAGAGGTTCTTGTCATGGAGGCAATGAGCAGTGAGGAAAGCTGCTACGAGGATGACAATGGAAATACCTCAAAAGTAACAAAATACTCTGTGCATCACCTTCAGTGGGAAAGTAGGAGAATGAAAAAAATTGAAAAGAAACTTGACAAGGCTTATAAGAAAAAGCTCACTTCAAGAGCTAAAGAGAGAATCCGTCCAGGGTTTATGGGCAACCTTTTCTGAGATGCCCACCTACTGAAAATTTTCCAGAGTGGGCAATAATACAGTGAGAAAATTGTTTTACTAATCAATGAAATCGAAAATGTACAAAATATCAAGCCAAGTCTAGAATGAGGTTATTTTGCATGCCTGCATGAGGCTTCTTTTTCATTGAATAATTATGGTCTCATCTAAAGTAAGTGATCGTGAATTCTTCAATGTTAATAAATTTCCTCCACATGAGATACTTTTTTATATATAGATGTACACATCATTTTTGTATATCAAAGTTTCAGCTGCATTTTAGAGTAAGAGAACTGTTTTCTATTACTTGTTTACTAAAAGAAATTAAGGTATATGATCATATTTAATAAGTATTACAGTTGTAATAATGTAGCAAATAACTGAGAGTTATTGCAAATTTAAGTCGATTAAGAAAATTTTTCTGAATTTTAGATTGATAGGTTGAACTTATATTTTTTATTGTTAGACAAGTATCATTTCAAATCACATTTCTTAGTAGCTGGATTTGAGAGTACAATTTGTGAATCAATATCTTTTTGTGTAGTTTGTTACTACAGCTAGTTATATAATTTGTGTATTTGTCATACTTTTATAGTGGTAAATATTCTATTACCTGCTTGACGAAGATTATATTATACATTGACAAAAGTGAAACAATTTTAATAAAGTATGTCAATCAGTAATTCAAACATTTGGACATCTCTTTTTTTAATTATTTATGGGGCTCGACTGGGATATCCTCAGCTTCATTGTAGGTTTATGTTATCTCAGGGGAACAAATGAGTTTTGAACGAAACTATTTCATCACTGCAATTTCAAACACTTTGTTATTACTTGAATGTGTGATGCTTCTTTTTCTATCAATTGTAAGGTTGCCCAAAATATCATAAGTTATTGGGATATAAATGAGGGTGTGATTAAGCAAATCAAAAGTCAGTTGAAAGTGAAACCTGCAGCCTTTAGAGGCGCTTAAAGGTCACTTAATGATGAATGTTAACAAAACTTGAAATTTAAGAGAATCAGAAAGTACAACTAAAGATGAATTACAACAAAACCTGTAACTTTAAGCAGTACTTAAAGGGAAACAAAAGATTGAAGAAACCTTTAAGATGCATTTACAAGTGGAAGTTTTGGTTGACTAAAGTTGACTTTACAAGAATTAAGAGGATTCCTAAATTCAATTAAATGGTCATTTAGGTTTGCTTTCATGTGATCTTAAAGTGTTCATGAAATGGTTATTTAGGTTTGCTTTCATGTGACCTTAAAGTGTTAACTAAATGGTTCATAAGGACACTTTAATTGACTTCGGAAAGTTCAATTAAAGATACATTTCAGAACTTTCGTATGTCACCTAAAGATGACTTAAATACTTCTAATGTTAACCTTTAAGTTACCTTTAAGGAAACTTAATTTAGTTATTTCATCCTGTGCTTGTTTTGACTATAGTAGTATCCCTATACTAAGCCTGTATGGCATAAACCACGCGGTCTGGGTCCAAGTAGTTCGGCCGAGTGGTTAATTTATTCATATTAGGGTTAGGGTTATGGGGGTTAGGGTTAGGGTTATTAGAGCTAGGGTTATTAGGGCTAGGGTTATTAGGGCTAGAGTTATTAGGGTTAGGGTTGTTAGGGTTAGGGTTATTAGGGTTAGGATTGTTAGGGTTAGGGTTATTAGGGTTAGGATTATGAGGGTTAGGGTTATTAGGGTTAAGGTTGTTAAGGGTTAGGGTTGATTAGGGTTAGGGTTGTTAGGGGTAGGGTTTTGCTAGGGTTAGGGTTAGTAGGGTTAGGCTTGTTGGGATTAGGGTTGTTAGGGTTAGGGTTTGTTAGGGTTAGGGTTGTTAGGGTTAGGGTTTGTTAGGGTTAGGGTTATTTAGGGTTTGGGTTGTTAGGGTTAGGGTTGTTAGGGCTAGGGTTTGTTAGGGTTAGGGTGGTTAGGGTAGTTAGGGTTAGGGTTTCTTGGGGTTAGGGTTTTTAGGGTTAGGGTTTGTTAGGTTTAGGGTTGTTAGGGTTAGGGTTTTTTTTAGGGTTAGTGTTGTTAGGGTTAGAGTTTTTTAGGGTTAGGGTTTTTAGGGTTAGGGTTTGTTAAGTTTAGGGTTTGGGTTTGTTAGGGTTAGGGTTGTTTAGGGTTAGGGTTATTGTTAGGGTTAGGGTTGTTAGGGTTAGGGTTGTTAGGATTAGGGTTGTTTAGGGTGAGGGTTAGGGTTGTTAGGGCTAGGGTTGTTAGGGTTAGGGTTGTTTAGGGTTAGGGTTGTTAGGGTTAGGGTTGTTAGGGTTAGGGTTGTTAGAGTTAGGGTTTGTTAGGGTTAGGGTTGTTAGGGTTATGGTTTGTGAGTGTTAGGGTTGTTAGGGTTAGGGTTTTTGAGGGTTAGGGTTAGGGTTGTTAGGGTTAGGGTTGTCAGGGTTAGGGTTGTCAGGGTTAGGGTTGTTGGGGTTAGGGTTGTTAGGGTTAGGGTTTGTTAGGGTTAGGGTTGTTAGGGTTATGGTTTGTTAGTTTTAGGGTTGTTAGGGTTAGGGTCTTTAGGGTTAGGGTTGTTTAGGGTTAGGGTTGTTAGGGTTAGGGTTGTTAGGGTTAGGGTTGTTTAGGGTTAGGGTTGTTTGGGTTATGGTTTGTTAGTGTTAGGGTTGTTAGGGTTAGGGTTGTTAGGGTTAGGGTTGTGTAGGGTTAGGGTTGTTAGGGTTAGGGTTTTTAGGGTTAGGGTTGTTAGGGTTATGGTTTTTTAGGATTAGGGTTGTTAGGGTTATGGTTTGTTAGTGTTAGGGTTGTTAGGGTTAGGGTTGTTAGGGTTATGGTTTGTTAGTGTTAGGGTTGTTAGGGTTAGGGTTGTTAGGGTTAGGGTTTGTTAGGGTTAGGGTTGTTAGGGTTAGGGTTTGTTAGGGTTAGGGTTGTTAGGGTTATGGTTTGTTAGTGTTAGGGTTGTTAGGGTTAGGGTTGTTAGGGTTAGGGTTTGTTAGTGTTAGGGTTTTTAGGGTTAGGGTTGTTAGGGTTAGGGTTTGTTAGGGTTAGGGTTGTTAGGGTTAGGGTTTGTTAGGGTTAGGGTTGTTAGGGTTATGGTTTGTTAGTGTTAGGGTTGTTGGGGTTAGGGTTGTTAGGGTTATGGTTTGTTAGTGTTAGGGTTGTTAGGGTTAGGGTTGTTAGGGTTAGGGTTTGTTAGGGTGAGGATTGTTAGGGTTAGGGTTTGTTAGGGTTAGGGTTGTTAGGGTTATGGTTTGTTAGGGTTAGGGTTGTTAGGGTTAGGGTTTGTTAGGGTTAGGGTTGTTTGGGTTAGGGTTTGTTAGGGTTAGGGTTGTTAGGGTTATGGTTTGTTAGTGTTAGGGTTGTTAGGGTTAGGGTTTTTAGGGTTAGGGTTGTTAGTGTCAGGTTTTTTTGGGTTAGGGGTAGCGTTAGGATTTTTAAAACTTAACGGTTTTGTGAAATTAATGGGAAGAAAAGAATCCAAGAGGGCGGAGGGATTAACTCTAAGATTGGCAAATGGTTTAGTTTTTGAGAGCGCGGTATTTGAGTGTTAAATAGGTAACATAAGCTAGAAAAGCTTTCATCATGTGTATGTAGAATTGATTGAAAGTAGAATGTTCTCCCACGTTTGGATTATAGGTTTGAGTTTCGTCAATGTATTGAACAGGTACACTTGTTTGTATTTTGTTTAAAAATTGAGTTTCGTTTAAAACGCAAGTTTGGTAAACAAGAATAGACACGCACTTATTTTCAATTTCTTCGCTCTAAAGTCCTTGTTTGACAACGTGTAACCTATGTTACCTATTTACAACTCAAATACCGCGCAGTGTGAATAAATAAACCATATGGAAATGTTTGAGTTAATCCCTCCGCCATCTTGGATTCTTTTGTTCCCATTTTCTTAAGAAAACCGTTAATAACAAAGAAAACCGTTATTAACAAAGCGCGAGGGCCGTACTGGGAGAATAGCGGCCCAAGGTCTTGACAGTACGGTTCGAGTGCAGCGAGGTCCGTAAAAAAAAGAGCGAGGGCCGATATTCCTCCAGTACGGTCCCGAGCAAGCTTGAGATTTATTACAAGACTGAAGTTCAAAGGGACACAAGTGCGGTATCATTCGGGACCATTCGGGACAGTGCCCGGTCCAATACTGAGAGAATATTGACCGACAATAGAGCATTTTGATTGGTTGATTTTAGTTATCGGCCCTCTGACTGCCCGAATCGTGTAATAAATGTATTTATTGGGTTAAGCTGATTGGTCTGAACAGGGGGAATGTAGCATGACCTGCTTTTGGAAGGGGAGTTAAGGCACAAAAACGGACATATACCGATTCCCCGCCATCTTATGGTAGGCCAACATGTGTTGAGCAAAAACTGGGACCTGCACAGGATCAAGAGTTGATATGAGATGCGGTAGAGTTAAGGTTATCCCTTCGAGTGATAATTCTTTTTAACTTTTGAATCTTATTTATTATATCGAGAGGGTTTCTTAGAAGCAGGCTCATGATTCTCAACGTTTTGTTTCTCTTACTTGCAATCTTACAGAATGTCAGGATTCCCGCGACGCCTCTTATTGTCAGTCTAAGGTCAGGTGGCCAGGCTGCCGCAATAGTTATGTGAAAGGTAAGCAGTGTGACTCTTATTGAGTCACCCACCTTATTAGGGTTTTATTGCTTATTGCAGTTTCGTTTTCTCGATTGAAGTTTAGGAATGAAACTGACTAACATTTTCGAGTGTCACTTCATTCTAAGTTATTGTTCGTCTAGGCCAGAGGTAAAGATTAAATTCGTAAAACCTCTTGCATGTTTTTGGGAATCTTTGAAAGGTCTTGTTAGAATTTGAAAAAAGGTAACGTCCCGCGAGGCTGATGGCGAAAAAATAGTTTACAATCAGGTGTTTGAGACCTTTGTGTGTTTGTCTCACTTGTTTTTTAACAATACCCCATAATGTAAAGTGTACATGCTGTCACTGTAGTTTCATTCCTCTTCATTCTTCAGTTGCGTGCAGGAAAAGTTGTGGCCAATGCAGTGGTGGAGGAGGAGGAGAAGGAGGAGGAGGCGCAGGAGGTAGTCTTGTCACATCAGTCAATCGTTCAACAGCATATACATACATACATACGTTACTTGACCACTCCCCATAGGGGCTTTTCAGGGCTAATTCCCACCCATCCCACCCCAGGGGAGGACTTCCACTACACAGTAATCTCGGACTAAGCAGTCATCCCTTTGATCTTAAGCTAGCTTGATCAACAAGGCATCAGATCACATGACGCATTTGGTGGTTATACTGATTGGTCTGAATAGGGGCCGGGGAACGTAGCATGACCTGTGAGGGGAGGAGTTTAGGCACAAAAACAGACATGTACCAATCCCCCGCCATCTAGTGCTAGGCCAATATGTGTTGAGCAAAAACTGGGACCCGCACAGGATCATAAGAGTTGATATGGGATGCGGTAGAGTCAAGGTTATCCCTTCGAGTGATAATTTTCCTAAGCCTTTGTATTCAATATATCGAGAGGCTTTCCTAGAAGCAGGTTCGTTATTCTCAACGTTTTGGTTCTCTTATTTGCAATCATACAGAATGTCAGGATTCTGACGCCTCTTACTGTTGGTCTAAGGTCAGGTGGCCAGGCTGCCGCAATTATTTTGTGAGAGGTAAGCAGCGCGATTATTATTGCGTCATCCACATTATTAGGGACTGATTGCTTAGTGGAGTGAGTTTATGAGTAGCCTAGCCATGCGTTTCAGCTGCAAAAGGCCGTATGCGGTTGCTTAGACCTCTGCAATTTTGCTAAGGCTTTAGTCGGTCTCATATCCTACTGAAATCTTATTGACTTGTAGCAAAGAAAAAACTCATTTTATTGCATACTCCAGGAAAGAAACCCGTTTAGGGCCTGAGATATGCGCCTGGCTGGATAAAAAAAGAGTTTGTTAAAGTACGCTATATGGGCTATCTGAATCTCATTTTTCCATTCATGCAACAAATAAGTGTTACAATAACAAATATTCCCTTTTCCAAAAAAAATTCGTTGGATGTTAATCGTTATCCATATTTTGATCAACATCTCAATCAAGTTCACTTTATTCGTCTAATTTGATAATGAACATAATCATAATCTCTTATTTTAAAAATTGATCAGTTACTTAACCATTTATCTTTTTAGTCAAATGCAAGCGGAGCTGTCGAGTTTGCAGCGGAGGTAAATATCCTTTACTCACTTTTACATGTAAAATCCTATGGTTTTATGATTTTCATTAAGAAGTAAAGATCACCCTGCTTTAAAAAAATGTTCATTTAATCCCAATAGCCCATTTCTGAATTTTCAAAACTTGGCCTCATTTTCAAAACGAGTCCTGGTGCTCATCCTTTCATATGATAATAAGTTTTCATTCACATGAAAATTAAACTCATTTTCACGAGAATGGTTGAGCACCAGGCCTCGTTGTGAAAATGAGGCCAAGGGTAATTCGGAAATGGGCTATTCATAAATCAATCAATGTATTGATGTCAAACTGTGGGAGGGGAATGTCATTCTCTCTCTCTCTTCTTCAATGTCCAGCTCTCTTGCTCTTCGTTAGATATTTCTTAAGGTTTAAAAGCCCTAACTGATGACTACCATCTATTAATTTCTCCTTACAATAACACCGTTAAGTGAAGCGTTCAGGTCATATGAGAATAAAGGAGCTAACTAAAGAGATTCTTGAACGTTTGACAAATTCTCCTTCTTAATACCACAAAAATAGTGTTCAGAAAAATTTGGAGAATATGCACGCCTCCTGATGTAATGTTGCTAATGGTTAAACTATCATGGAAATGTAAAGGGATGTGAGCAGCTACGTACCTAGATCATATACTTATAATGAATTTATTATAAATTTATTACCTAACTATGATTTTGTATGTTTTTCCTTTCGGTTAAATACCTTCTTAAGTTCGTGTAAAATTTCTCATAGGTGCAAATAAAATTAAAAGATAAAAAAAAATAGACATCATTGTGTTATCCAGCATAATTCATAAACAGAATCATTCTTCCTTTTCTTCAGGTAGTGGAGGTGGTGGTGGCCACCGCCCTGGCTGGGGACGTCGATAAAACGTGGCACCAAGATTAGGTGATTACACAGTGTTTTTGTAATCACACTGACCTGTAGCCACTGAGGGGTTCTTCCCTCAGATCCCATCACATTCACATGCAAATGGTTAAATCTTCGATTCCCATCGGTTCCTCGCTTTTGAGCTGGTCGCAAAATACAACTATTTAAACGATCATGGGTGTCTAATGACAGCTTTAGTTTTTCTTTTTCTACTTATATCACTATTAAACTTCTGCAGTAAATGGTTTGAACCCGGGGGTAACATGTGAAGGTGTAGTCTGATCGTCCGGGTGAGTGTAGTCCTGAGAAGGACTGTTGTCGGTGGCAGTGACTGACGTTTCGACAACCTGTGCGGAAGTCATCATCAGAGTCAAGTGAATGATTGTTGTCAGTAGAATGTTCTTATTCCAGTTCGTGTGAAATGATCGGTTGGTTTTGCCGTGATGTTATTGGCTGTAAGACTCAAGTGACGTAAGTCGTTCGTGATTGGTCTGTTTCGGTCTGTCGGTAAAGCTAGGTTGTTCTTTTTCGGTCGTTTGTGATGTTTATGTCGTGAATGAGTCGTTTGTATGGGGCGGGTAGTTGTTGACATCTGTTTAGGGGAGTCTGTTCTAAGTTAGTAAACCAGCTTTCCAGAGTCAGTCGTTGAAAATAGTCAGTGCTGTAGGTTAGGCATTGCGCAGAGTCCCAGTCAATGTTGTGGTTGGTAAGTCGATGGTGTTCAGCAATGTGATTGCTGACATCACCTTTCCTCGTCGCCCGTCTGTGTTCAGTCAGTCTTGTTGTGAGGTTTCTGCCAGTCTCACCGATGTAGGAGGCTTGGCAGTCGGAACAACTGATCTTATAAATCGTTCCCTGTCTGTTCCTTGGTTCGTCTTTGTCTTTAACGTTGGTTAGTAACTGACGTAGTGTGGTGATGGGTTTGTGGGCGACGCGGATTTATAAGATCAATTGTTCCGACTGCCAAGCCTCCTACATCGGTGAGACTGGCAGAAACCTCACAACAAGACTGACTGAACACAGACGGGCGACGAGGAAAGGTGATGTCAGCAATCACATTGCTGAACACCATCGACTTAGAACAGACTCCCCTAAACAGATGTCAACAACTACCCGCCCCATACAAACGACTCATTCACGACATAAACATCACAGACGACCGAAAAAGAACAACCTAGCTTTACCGACAGACCGAAACAGACCAATCACGAACGACTTACGTCACTTGAGTCTTACAGCCAATAACATCACGGCAAAACCAACCGATCATTTCACACGAACTGGAATAAGAACATTCTACTGACAACAATCATTCACTTGACTCTGATGATGACTTCCGCACAGGTTGTCGAAACGTCAGTCACTGCCACCGACAACAGTCCTTCTCAGGACTACACTCACCCGGACGATCAGACTACACCTTCACATATTAAACTTCTGCTAAAAATGTTGAGCAAAAATTTGTGACTCTATTTATTTATATTCTTTTTACTTTTAGATTTCTGGTTTTCCGATAATTATCATGCGAGCCGGAAAACGGAAAACGAAGAGAATAGGAGATACGTCATGGCTATTGTAGGCAGGGATAGAAATAAATATTGAAATTGAGCGTCCTGTCTTAAGTCTCTGTATGTTCACCATTTAAGCTATGGGCCTAATTTTCGTGAATATAAACGTATGTATAAAAATGAAAGGGGCATTGCAAATTTATTTTTATCTTTTGATAACGTTAACAATAACTATGTATGTTGTCGAAGTATCAACATACATGCCTAAACGTGCGTCTCATCGTCACCTGATCTGTAATTGTTCACAAATTAACGCAAAACATTTTCAAAGAGCAAATCCTTGAAACCAAAACTTCTTAAAGGTACCACTCTCCTCAGTTATGAGTATTTTCCTTAACAATCGCTAACTTATAAGTTTTAGAATTCCTTGAAATTGCGAACCCCTCTTAGCCCGCCATAAAATTTACATTTTAAGTTTTCCCCTTTTTGTGACTCTCTGATATGAAACTAAGCCTTTAATCCTACATTAAATGAATGTAACTTTCCTCTCAAGCTACAATATAACAACCTTACTATGATTTCAGCGGGAATTTCGATTGAGCGGTGTTTTTTTAGAGTGATCATCAAATTTTGCTCTTGCGTTGTAAGAAGAGCAATCCTCAAGGTCGATTGAGTGACGTAAAACCCACATACTCCACGGTAGTCATAGTGGCTCGCCCAAGTCAAGATAAACACATATGTAGACGGCTCCAATCGCTAATAAGTCACTAGAGACAAAGTCAGATGGAGTCTGATTGTTGGAGATTCGTTGTTGAATCACATTATTGAATAAAATCTCGCATTCTGATTGGTTAACGACGCGAGGTATTTAGCGTGGAATTGCGGGTTAAAAGCAAGGCTAAGTGGTATTGTTTTGCATCTACGTATACATAACAACTATAAGTAAAACTGTTTTCTTTTTTTCTTGTTTTTATTCAATTATGCGACTCAAGGAAAATCCATTACTCGACTCGTGAATTCCGCTTTAAATTACACTTGCAAAAACTGATATTGCACTCATCGATTCGCGGTTCGTGCGATACCGGTTTTCGCGTGCAATTTAACGCGGAAGTCCCTCGTCAAGTAATAAATTTTCCTATGGTATTCAACACACCAAAAAGAAGCTCATAGAATGACATCCATTCGTGCCACTGAACTGCTGCATGCTTCAAACTGGAGATGAATGGATGACCTGCCAAAATTCTGAAAAAAATTAAGGAACTTGATGTAATTGTTATTTATTACACGACTCGGGCAGTCAGAGGGCCAATAACTAAAATTAACCAGTCAAAATGCTCTATTGCCGGTCAATATTCTCTCAGTATTGGGCCGGGCACTGTCCCGAATGGTTCCGAATGATACCGCACTTGTGTCCCTTTGAACTTCAGTCGTATAATAAGTCTCTTATTAACCAAGCTTGCTCGGGAGCGTACTGGGAGAATATCGGCCCTTGGTCTTTTTTGTACGGACCTCGCTGCGCTCGGTCCGTACTGTCAAGACCTCGAGCCGATATTCTCCCAGTACGGCCCTCGCGCTTGGTTAATAAGATATATTTAGGCAATTCGTTATCAGCGTTCATTTTGTACTGTTATCTTTCCAATAATCTTGATTCCTTGTTACATGAGGGATCTTTATACCTTCAATCCCGATTCCTTCTCTTTAAATACATTTCCAAAATGGTAATTTTGCTTTAACTAAAGATGTAAAAGTAAGACGCAATACAAATCCGCTCATTTGAATAACAGCAACTGGAAGAGTAGAAAATGTGCGTGTGTAATGTCTCTAATCATTCTATATTTTTTTTCTTTGGCGCTACCGTACTTTTCTTTAAAGATTTTGGTAGACATCTGCAGCATGTTAGCTCTAATTTTGTCCCCAAAAAACTGCTGATATGGCACGATATGTTAGAGCTCGTTGGAATGACAAAGAACCGCTAGAGCATGAATGAGATTACTATGACAGCTCTTTTTAAAAAATAACCGTGTTACTTCTTTCCGCTGACCTTCTTTTAATTTGTAGTAATGTACGATCAACCAAAATATAAAAGTCTGGAGGGTTTCAATAGCTTTTCAAAATCGACCTGACAAATTATTTTCACCAGAACGTGACAAACACGACAAACTGTTTTGTTAAATGTACTTTGGTCAGTTTCAAAACATGCATACTGAATCCAAAATAAGTTGCTATGAGAACGCATTTGTAAGTCACGCAAACTTCACTGCTCTTGCCTTTGTTACGTATACCTTCGTTTTTATAGAAAATTTTGTTTTCAAGAAATGAAAATATTGAATTTTTTCTCCTGAAAACTCACTCATACTGAGACGTTAATCTTTTGCACTTTTTAGTATGAACAGCAACAGCTCTATGTACTTATAGCGGCTCATTTTTAATTGAGTTGCAAATTCTACATTCACCATTACAAGGCTAGATAGTTAAAGCACATCACCTTAAACTGACACAAATGTTTTATTTGAACGTTGTATACTGAGGTTTGGTCAACAGTGGCAAGAATAATCCAGATCGAGGTCCATTGCATATATAATAATGCTGGCTAAGTTAAACTAACATTAAAGAAGCAGTTCTATGAGTTTGATAACTTTTTCTTTCCTCAAGTGAATGAAATACAGTTCAACTGTCAGTTATTTTCTCTGGCGACATCTGGAACGTGGCATTGCAGCCAGTAATTTTAAAAACAGCATCTCGTGGGATACCAAACATCACGTATCTTGATCACGTTCAACTTGATTTTTAAAAAACATATAATGAAAATTCGTTTTAAATCAATTTTAGTTGCGGTTAATACAAGCGGGAGACTAAATTTTTAATTCCTCTAAATATCCAAACACATTCTTCACTGGAAATGAAAGTTTCTAGGAAATTCGATAATCCTCATTCAAAACGAGGGTACCATTTCCGTGCCCAGTTAATTCATTGAATTCAGTTCTTATAAAGATCTCCACCGCCATCGGTCTCAGTTATTATTTAATACTCATATTGTACAGAAGAGTGGCCAGATCAGATTAAAAAGGGGACAAAATTACCTAGTCTGCTGTGGTGAGACGATTTTTCCTTACTTCAAAGAGGTATCCTAAAATCCCTATCCCACTTTATACAACACCGGAATGTATCATTCCATTTGAAATTCCGAGATTCGGTAACATGTACATCATATTTCCATCTTTGTTTCAGTTCAAACAGTTTACAGCCGAGGACAAGTCATGTTTGCCTCATAGTTCTTTACTTTGTTTTTGGTGCTTTATTCTTTACCCAAAGGTAATGTTGTGTGATAATTTATCATAATGTACTTAGAAAAATAGGTATGCAGTTCATACATAGTGTGTAACGCTCTTGAGATATTTCTGAGCTTTTTGAATCATTGTAGTAGTAATCAGCATAATTCATTGCCTTGAATTGTTGAGTTTTTGTGTAAAAGGGTGTGCCGTTTCAAAAATCCTAAATTTTACTTTCGAGTTGAATTGTTTCTTTGTTTCGTTTAGTAAATAAGAGTTGCCTTTGATGACGGATATATTTTAATTACACGACTCGTGATTGACATTAATTCCGTACAATGATTAAAAAGTATTAGCTTATTATGTTTTAAACCAGTTTTCAGAAGAATCAGTAAGAAAGAAGTCGATTTTTATATCTGTTCGCTTACCCGAATCTGCTAACCTGAAGTGAGAAACCTGTTTTTACGACCCGCCACAGAAGTAAGTTTCCAACCACGTTTTCTTGAATTTTGCTTCGAGATTAAGACTTAATTTGCGTTTTTCTGATTTCGAACTACAAATGTATTTCTCTTAGATCGAATAATTATTAAAGCTTGGACAATATTATACGGTTTGTGGTGGTCATCTGAGCTGACCAGTTACGAGTAAGGAAATATTCTTAATGTGGATGGATCGGAACTTAATTACCAACAGTAATCATTGAAAGAATGATTATAAACAAAGAAAACTGAGAACAGACGATTCATGAAGAACAGCACCTTTATCAAACCCGAATTATTATATCGTGCTTTTAAGAACCTGAAACGATTTGACCTTTTAGGGAGTTCATCGAGTTGTGAGGATTCTCTACTGGACATGTCTCTTGTAGTCGACCGAACCGCAAGCGTGGGAGGAGACAACTATGATACGATGTTAGACTCAATCAAGGAACTCATTAAAGAATATAACGTTGGAACCGACAAAACTCGTTTCTCCATCCTGACGTATGCTGGTAGACCAAAGATTCGCACGAGTTTCGACGACGCAAAGTATCAAAATAAAGAGGCTCTTGATAAATTTATTGACGAAATGAAAGCGAATGATCATCTAGGATCACCAACCCGGACTGACCGAGCACTGGAAATGGTCGCTGACGACGTTTTCAGTACGTCAAATGGAGATCGACCAGAATCTCCAAATATCATGATCATATTTACTGATGGGGGAACGCATAAGAAATTCCAAACCTTATGGTCACATTCTACCAAAACTTGAGGTGAGCAATGAGAAAAATATACAAATTGTCACAGTGCAATGATTCTAATACTGAATGGTCGAGAGGGTCCAGTTTTGAGCTGAAATTATGGTAAAATATAATTTTTCTTTCCACTGAAGCAATGTTTTTGTTAGATTACCGCCATTCTTTATCTTGCCTCATAGGCCAAGAGCATACATCGGATGGCTGTTGGAATTGGTAATAATATCAAATTTGAAGAACTTGTAACTATTGCCGGAGACAAGCACCGCGTGGTTAAAGCCCATAATTTTGATGACTTAAACAACCAGTTGAAAAAAAATTCGTAAAGCCACATGCTGTAAGTATTTTGTCTTGTGCATTATTAGTTTACCTGGCATTCTTAGTCATGAGAGTATTAAAATCAAACAAATTCATCAGTTTCTGGTTTTATTCGAACCTTGTGGTGGGGAAAGTCGTCATCATTCAAGAACCTACACCAACCTGTCGCCGAAAAATGAAGGAATAACTTGCATGAAACAAGACTCGGGTCTTGCTAAGGAATCTAAGGAATGTAACACATAAGACTGTCTTAAGCATGACCAAAAGTCAGTTTTTTCTTTTTTGGGTGGTTGAAATGCGTAGTATCAGCCTCCCTTCCTCTTTCCACATAAATTCGGTTTCCAGTTCAAAACAGGTCAGAGAATCTTCGTCTAGTCTAATCTTTAGCATAAAGGTATTATGCAGTAGTTTCCCTTGAGCCGAACTGGATGTTTAAACAGTCTGAATAGGTAAATATCAACGAGAAACATGAGACTTGCTTCAAGCGTTAACCTAGTGCTTCGAATAAATAGTGGCGAACCTGTGAAGGCAAATTGCAGCCCTGAATTATCTCAAGTCAAGTAACACTTGACATTTCGATTCATTGACAGGTGCCATAGAAATGTTTGGCTAAGAAAGTAATAATTAATATTAACATGGAGTGATAACTCAAATAGGCAGATACAAAACGTTCAACTAAGCTATTTCATTGCGAGCTAACATTGATTATAAAGATGAACTTTTACCTCTAGCTGTACCTGGTGGTTACACTGAATGGATTTCGTTGGGGGAGTGCAGCGTGACATGTGGTGGAGGAAGGCAGGCATGGTCGCGGACCTGTACTAATCCCCCGCCGTCTGGCAAAGGGCCAACATGTGTCGAGCAAGGCCTCGGACTTGCAACGGAAGAACGAGAGTGTAACATGCAAGAATGTGGTATGCACATTCAATAGTTTGATGCGGCGGGGGGGGGGGGGTTATTTACTCACATATCAAACTCTTCTTTTACCCTTAGCTGTACCCGGTGGTTATACTGAATGGACTGAGTGGGGGGAGTGCAGCGTGACATGTGGTGGAGGAAGGCAGATATGGTCGCGGACCTGTACAAATCCCCCGCCGTCTGGCAAAGGGCCAACATGTCTCCAGCAAGGCCTTGGACGTGCAATGGAAGAACGAGAGTGTAACATACCGGAATGTGGTATGCACTTCTTAGAGCAGGGGAGGGAGGGGAGAGAGATCTAGATCACTAGCATCTTCCACAGCTTTCATTTTGTTACTTTGCAATAATTTTGGTGGGAGGTAATTTATTCACATACCAAACTCTTCTTTTACCTCTGGCTGTGCCCGGTGGTTATACTGAATGGACTGAGTGGGGGGAGTGCAGTGTGACATGTGGTGAAGGAAGGCAGATATGGTCGCGGACTTGTACAAATCCCCCGCCGTCTGGCAAAGGGCCAACATGTGTCGAGCAAGGCCTTGGACGTGCAATGGAAGAACGAGAGTATAACATGCAAGAATGTGGTATGTACTTCTCAGAGGAGGAGGGGGAGGGAGAGAGGGGGGGTCACAAATACCTGTCACAGCTTTCACTTTGTTACTTTGCAATAGTTTAAGGGGGAGAGAGTAATTTACTCTCATATCAAACTCTACTATTACTCCTAGCTATACCTGGTGGTTATACGAATTGGTCTGATTGGAGAGAATGCAGTGTGACCTGTGGTGGAGGTGTTCAGACACGATACCGGACATGTACTAATCCCCCACCATCTGGTGGAGGGCTAGCATGTTCTGAGCAAAACCTGGGACCAGCCAAGGAAGGACAAGAATGTAACACTCAAGAGTGCGGTATGTTCTGTTTGAGGTTGTGGGTTGGAGGGAGGGAACTAGTCGCATTTTTCACAGCCATCACTATTTCACTGAGTGACAATTCAGGAGCTGTGCATTTCCAAGCGTATACTTTTTTTTCATTCTCAACCATTAGCCGAGTGCAAGGATACAATTTGGAAGTGTTCACTACTTGCTAACTCTGGGAGCTGCAAAGTTAACCCCTATGTGAAAGGTGAATACGGTATCCATTGTTGCTTCAGGAAGGGTATCAAATTGACAGATCGTTTTGATTCAGACATAAATTAGGTATCCTCTAAGCGGCTTGTGACAACCTAGCAGGCGATTTCTAAGTGTATTTTGTTGGAATTAGGAAATGTTCGTTGTCTGTATGAAACCTCGGTAGAAAAATGAATATCCTCATATTTACTTATCTCAGTGATACCTTTCCATGAACCTGACAGGGTTCATTTGCTTAAATCAGCCTTTATCACACTTCAAGAAGAGAATTGATAAACTACTCATTATATTATTTATTTATTCGTTTATGTTCATTTACTCATTCCCTGATTTATTTATCAATTAATTCATCTATATTTAGCGAATTGCAAGAAAAGCGGTAAATTGTGTGGTGGAGGCAAGGTATTTCCCACAATTCCTTTAAACAAAAGGATTTTTTCATTTTGCGTGTATTTTATGTCTTCTGTGATCTATACTGTAGTATTTGTAACACAGAGTAATTAATGGACACTACTAAGTCAATATAAAACCGCCATGTTGTATTCTGCACTCGTCCACATACTCAGAAGATCCCGGATCTAGTTACCAGTACCACAAATACTAAACTGAACTGTAAGCACAGCAGAAAGGAATTAAACTGTTTTACACCATGGAAAAAAGCTTTGTGGAGCTCACTTCCATTTGTTCGAAAAATCAAGAAATCGTCACTTCATCGTTTCGTATCGTGCTCATGTTTAATTTTTCAACTTTTGAATTGAGCTATAACTTTACTAACTGGAAATTAAATTCTTGCAGGTCCCTTTAAGCGCAATTATGTTCACGTAACAGTTATAGCAAGGAAAATGCAATACCGTTATCTGTCGTTGAGCGCGGCAGACCCCGCCTGTATTCAAATGCTAGGCATCCGTGAGATAACCTATCCATGAGCGAAGTTTGACAAAAGTCTGTTGTTGAGCTCCTTTTCTATGGAGTGACTTTTTCTATGAATGTCGACTAAAAAATGAAGAAGGGGAGGGAACCTCAATTGCTCGACGTCAGAACTTGCTCCTAAAGAAAGGAGTAAAAAACTAAGCCCGTCAATTCCCAACGGGAGAGGAATATGCCCGTTTGATTGCGTCATTGCTCGAACAACTGTACCAACGGCCATTATAGAACTTGACGCAAGGGTCAGTTTTTCAATTTTTGGCGTAAGAGATTAGCCAAAGCAGCAGACAAGTACGCCTATAATATTACACTTTTGATATTCTTAATCTACAGAAGGCAAGGATAGGTGGGGTAGGAGCTTTTTAAGATTTAGCTCCTGGATTTGCCTTTATAAAGCTGATTTGAGAGGTGACTGGTAGATCTAGTGTTAGATCATTTTAGAAAAGCAAATGACAAATTTCAGGTGTGAATCTGTCAGCCCCTAAGCGGTGTGTGAATCTTAAAACAGAAGTACCTTTGAAGGCGATATTCCATGAGGCGATCATTCCACGTGGCGTTCGATTGTCACGGCAACATTAGTTATTAGGGACCTTTAGCATAGCGTTTACTGCAAACGGCAAACAGCTGCTAGCGGTTTGAGGTTTCCCGTTTGCCGTCGTCACCAAAATTGAATTTAGCATGGCGTGGACGTCTTTTCGCGGGAAAAGCCTACCTTTTAAGAGCCTTTTTATCTTCAAGGTATTTTGAGATAAGGCCATTCATCCTTTCTCTACAAGCTCGTCCTGAGAGCACGACGGGTTTTTTGTCTTCCGAAAAAGAAGGGGAAAGTACCCTCGGAATTTCCTTATAATCAGCGGGACAATAGGGACCTTTAGCATCGCGTTTACTGCAAACGGTAAACGGCTGCTAACGGTTTGCTGAACAAGAGCTTTATAGGTTTGCGATCATATCCTTTATTCTCGTGACCTTCATGTTTGATTCAGTAACGATGCTGTAAGGAGAAATTAGATGCTGAACAAGAGCTTTATAGATTTACGATCATATCCTTTATTCTCGTGACCTTCATGTTTGATTCAGTAATGATGCTGTTAGGAGAAATTAGATGCTGAACAAGAGCTTTATAGATTTACGATCATATCCTTTATTCTCGTGACCTTCATGTTTGATTCAGTAATGATGCTGTAAGGAGAAATTAGATGCTGAACAAGAGCTTTATAGATTTGCGATCATATCCTTTATTCTCGTGACCTTCATGTTTGATTCAGTAATGATGCTGTTAGGAGAAATTAGATGCTGAACAAGAGCTTTATAGATTTGCGATCATATCCTTTATTCTCGTGACCTTCATGTTTGATTCAGTAATGATGCTGTAAGGAGAAATTAGATGCTGAACAAGAGCTTTATAGATTTGCGATCATATCCTTTATTCTCGTGACCTTCATGTTTGATTCAGTAATGATGCTGTAAGGAGAAATTAGATGCTGAACAAGAGCTTTATAGGTTTGCGATCATATCCTTTATTCTCGTGACCTTCATGTTTGATTCAGTAATGATGCTGTAAGGAGAAATTAGATGCTGAACAAGAGCTTTATAGATTTACGATCATATCCTTTATTCTCGTGACCTTCATGTTTGATTCAGTAATGATGCTGTAAGGAGAAATTAGATGCTGAACAAGAGCTTTATAGATTTGCGATCATATCCTTTATTCTCGTGACCTTCATGTTTGATTCGGTAATGATGCTGTTAGGAGAAATTAGATGCTGAACAAGAGCTTTATAGATTTACGATCATATCCTTTACTCTCATGACCTTCATGTTTGATTCAGTACTGATGCTGTAAGGAGAAATTAGATGTTGAAAAGAGCTGTAGAGATTTGCGATCATATCCTTTATTCTCGTGACCTTCATGTTTGATTCAGTACTGATGCTGTAAGGAGAAATTAGATGCTGAACAAGAGCTGTATAGGTTTGCGATCATATCCTTTATTCTCGTGACCATGTTTGATTCAGTAATGATGCTGTAAGGAGAAATTAGATGCTGAACAAGAGCTTTATAGGTTTGCGATCATATCCTTTATTCTCGTGACCTTCATGTTTGATTCAGTAATGATGCTGTAAGGAGAAATTAGATGCTGAACAAGAGCTTTATAGGTTTGCGATCATATCCTTTATTCTCGTGACCTTCATGTTTGATTCAGTAATGATGCTGTTAGGAGAAATTAGATGCTGAACAAGAGCTTTATAGATTTGCGATCATATCCTTTATTCTCGTGACCTTCATGTTTGATTCAGTAATGATGCTGTAAGGAGAAATTAGATGCTGAACAAGAGCTTTATAGGTTTGCGATCATATCCTTTATTCTCGTGACCTTCATGTTTGATTCAGTAATGATGCTGTAAGGAGAAATTAGATGCTGAACAAGAGCTTTATAGATTTGCGATCATATCCTTTATTCTCGTGACCTTCATGTTTGATTCAGTAATGATGCTGTAAGGAGAAATTAGATGCTGAACAAGAGCTTTATAGATTTGCGATCATATCCTTTATTCTCGTGACCTTCATGTTTGATTCAGTAATGATGCTGTAAGGAGAAATTAGATGCTGAACAAGAGCTGTATAGGTTTGCGATCATATCCTTTATTCTCGTGACCTTCATGTTTGATTCAGTAATGATGCTGTAAGGAGAAATTAGATGCTGAACAGTAATAGAGGTCAAAGGGTTGACATGTGATGGATGGATAAGTCTCTTCCTTGACTTTAAGTAAAGGCTAGAAGGCTAAGTTGACTGCATGTTCGCTGTAGCACAGCTTCCCTTGCCTCCCCCCTTGGCTCCCCCCTCGCCTCCCCCCTTGTCTACCCCCTCCTCCTCACATCGAACTGCGATGTCAATAAAACGCGGGCGACCAAGTCGTGATTGGTTTTAATTTTGCATTTGATTGGTTGAGAGAGTGACGAAATTTCCTGAACCAATTACAGAGCGAAGTAAAGCAAAACCAATACAATCTCGAATCACTTTCGACACTCCATTGAAAATTATTATTGCTCGAGTACCGAGGTTGGTGGGCGTCTAGTTACAGTGGCGTAAACTGTGCCCATTTACTGAATGAGCTCCGGGAAAAAGCCAGGCCATTAGGCTAGTATCAGGTTATTATTAGGCTATTATTAGGCCTATATCATGCGGGTTTAGGCTAATAAGCAGCCCCCAGCCTGCATAAAGTTAATAACCATCAGAAGATGCATGCTTATGATAAAGGATCTCTGCGACATTACACGCATGAGCGGACTGATCGCGTGAAGGTGAACTCAGAGATGTCTTCGGCAGATTGGCCTAAGAAAAGTACAAATATGGAATCATTTCAAGGCAAATCTCGGAGTGAGGACCAGCTCCCTGGAGACGCCAGTGATTTATGCAGCACAGATCGATAAAATCAAGCGAGAGTAGAATAGACTAACCTTTTAGTGTTGCTATTCGGCCTCCTGATGGGAAAATAAACCTGCATTTCCTTTTGTTTTCTCTCGCTTGTGACCACCAAGGACAAACATAAGGATCGCTATCTTCGCAAGGATCCGCTGGAAAAAGAAGGAGAGCCTGGTCATATTTTTCGGAAAAACTTCTTAATTAAACGTTGCCTCCAAAATGCGAAAAAAATTCCAAATTATAATTTCAGTACCATAGCCACCAACGTGTGAAAATTAAAAACAGAAAAATTCTTTTGGATGGGAAATCAAATAGCTGGCGTCATTATCCTGGACTTAGAAGGTTTAGATAAACAAAAAAACCTCTACTTTTGCTGATATACTTTTGTATCAAAACTCTGTTCATTGTTTCTAGAAGATTTCTGTGATTTGTGACTCTTTACCTTTTCCTGTAAGGCCACTCTTACCCTAGAAGCCATGAGACAAACTGTACCACCGGCGCGGAAGGTAATACAAAGTATTTCTCATCAGAAAGTGTTGCTGTTATTTCTTATCGTCTAGTTGTGCTCAGGGACCCCAGTCCCAGTACAAAACCTAACACTCCAACAGCTTCACAAATATTTCCAGTAGGCACAGAAAATGAAAGTAAGATAACGATGCAAACCCGAAGACTTTAATTTATAACATTTAAAAGTAATTTGCTCACCGTGACATCGTCGACAGCTCTTAGGACAGATGTTCCACAGAGGAAACTTCTTACCCACATAAAATGTAGCTGACGGTTGGGCCGTTTTCCAGCAGTCTCCTGAGGCAGCCCTAATCGAACAATTTTTTTGTTTATCTTCGCACGGTTCTTTACAAGAAAGCAATGAAAAAGAGTGAAAGAATACAAATTAAAACGTAATAAGAGGAAAGCGAAAAAAGGTTGACATTAAGTGAACGAATGACCCTCAAACAGTAAAACAATGGTACATACTTTGTCCTGGACAGAGCTTGGTATTACAATATTTCTTTTGTTTACTGAGATGAACACTGCTTTCCGGACAAGTTCTCGTACGAACTTGGACACCACCACCACAAGTCTTACTACAGGCTCCGTAGGATCCCCAGTCACCGCATTCACCTGTGATGAATTAGTCCGACGTTTGCTATGTATAGGAACAAAAAATTGCTATGTACAGATACGGAAATCTGTGAAAAAACTACCTTGGGATGGTAGAACCCCCCAATTAGCTCAAAACCCCTCAGCCCACCCCACAAGTTACCATCACTTCACCCCGTCTCCTTCCATTCTATGATAAGGCCACTTGCCTCAGCTATATCTCGTTTTTCAGATACTAATCCAAGTCTCATTGACGAGCCTAGACACAAATCAAACGCAGTTTTCATGAAAAACTTTTTTTCCTCAATATCAGCATTACTGCCAACCTTACCAATATCGTACTGATCGCAAGACAGTTTTATCACATCCTCTAGATTGGAGAACATATCGTTGGTTCCGAAAAACTGTAGACTATAGTTAGAATTGCTGGTGATTTTCCCAAGTTCGTGTTCACGGAATGCATATCCAACACCAACAGCAATCCTTGTTACTTTAACTTCCTGCGTAAGACAGATGTACAATTTACAAATAACAGTAATAATAGCCTGCAATGCAGGCGCCTGCTCTACGAGCTACAGAAACAACTTAAATTTTACTGAGTGCAGTTAGAATTACACTGCTTCTTCTTTTAAGTGGTTTGTGGTTGCTGGAAAAAAATTTCACAGTTTTCTTAAACCACTCACATGCAAACCTAAAACAAATAGAGACCTGGTCACCCGTGTTTCCCCACACCTAACTTATTATTGAAAGGCGCACGTATGATTTTAACACAACCAAAATAGCAAGTAGAAAATTATGTTACTCACATCTAAAGGAAGAACTATCCGAGCGTAAGGCTTTTTTCCTTCGTCAAAAACATACCAAGCATATGAAAAAAGTGTGAATGCGAAGGATCTGCATGGCATAAATCATATTATTAAAAACTGGATCATTGGATAATGCAGTTCAAGACTTCTAATTGGCTTAGCCATTATGGTATATGAGCCAATATACCATAATCTAATATCTGTACATTGTGACATCCGATTTCTTATTACAAAATAAAGTCGAGAAGATATGTCTAATATCTTTGGGGCGTTTTTTTTAATAAAACAATTATTCCACTCGCTCTTGTTGGATATGAGATGATTATAGCCGACTCGGCGCTACGCGCCTCGTTGGCTATCTATCATCTCATATCCAACGCGCGCTCGTGGAATAATTGTTAATTATTCTCGCCGCGTGAGAAACGTGATCCCCTCCCCCCCTCCTTATTAAAGATCCCAGCTGCCTCCTAATATGGTTCTCACTTCTGATCATCAGTCTTTTAAAAAGAATCAATAATGCTGAAAAACTATCAAACCGACTTCACAGTACTAATACGATCACCCTTCATTACATTCTTCATGTGGACTAGTCACCCGACACTCTCCTCTCCCTCCCCTCCCTCATCTTGTTCGGGGCGAGAGCACAACGAACCAGACTGACTGATCAGTCATAATATTTCAAATTAGACTTACGCATAAGTTCCCGTTTCAATAGTCCTTTAAATTCTCAGTCTTTATCAATATCACTTTTACCCTTAAATTCTATACATACAGCGAGTTGTCCTGTAAAATGCATTAAAGGAAACCAAGATAGTTTCAATGGCAGCTCATCACGGAATCATCCAAAGCGCTTGAAAAAAAAAACACGTATCTTTGGACGTTTTTCTTGTGGAAGATTCGAGTGAGTTTACTCACCTGGATCCTTGAAGTCACCTTTCACCTCTAGGGAGTTTATCAGATTTTATTCCTCTGATTACAACGCTGGAGCGGACGGTATCTACTATTGTTTGATGAATTGGCCGAATAAGGAGATTATCAAAAGGTGACGACAATCGTGAAATACTCACAAACGTCATTTAATCTCAGGGAGGCGTCTCCCTATGCTTAGGGAATGAGACGATGCTAGAGACGAAACCTGCTTCCTTCAACTTGACGAAAAACATTGCCTTGAGTTACCCAAAGGAAAGTGGAAAGGGACGGTTTGAGGTTAACCTAGTCTTCTTAGATCTTCATTTCCATATGAGAAAGTCCAGAGTATCAGTGAAATTAGAACCCCGGACGATTTATGGTACAGCAAGGGGGTCCCCCGGCGGGCACGAAAGACACATCGTTCGTGGAAAGAAGAGTAAGCCGGGATCACGTTGTTTCCCATGGTTTTGGAAGATTTAAGGGGGATACGCTATAGCGCGATAGTCGGAGTTAAAGCATCAAGTTTTACACTCCCGCGATAGTAAGAGAACGACTGATTTCAAGCTGGTAAGGTTCGATTGCCCATAGTCTCCTATCTTCCTAGGACGGGTCAAGCTGCATCCTTATTCAAAGCGTGCTGCACTTTATTTCGAAAAAAATTCACCGTAGCATTTGTATCGACAATAAAGAAACCCGGCAAAATTTGATGTTCGCAAAAAAAAAATTTTCAATTAAAAAAAGGTTCGTTTGACGGCAGGGAAGTGATCAGGAGTGACGCTCGCTTTGGAAATGCCCATACACAGGCACCAACGACAGGGGCTGGACTAGAGCGACGCTCGCTTCTTTAGAAAGCCATATAAATAGAACTTGAAACTCATCTTTGCTATTCCCTATTTTATTTTCAAAGTATCAGAGTATTTGAAATTTCATTTCATTAAATTTTAAGAATGCTAATAGGTTTAACCCGCTGTAAAAGTTCTTGACAATTTGTTAAGCAAAAATATCACCCTATTCTTTCAAAAAATATCCAGTGTATTTATTTAGAAACGGATAAAAAACCTAAGCTCATGAGAGGTTTACAGTAAACTTTGTAATTGTTTGAATTTTATTTTTCCCTTCAGTTATAGCTCGTACGAATCCTTTTGAATTCTGCGTCATTAAAAGCGAGCGAATATCACACATTTAACTGTTTCTATTCCAACGAATAGTTTACACACTTACTTAAAATCCTGAAAAATTTCCTATCTATCAATGAAGAAGCATCACAAAAATATAGTGTAAACTAAAATCCTCCTACAAGCATACTTCCCTGTTTAAAATAAATTCGACAAGAGACCTCCGCGCACTCTGCGTGAGCGAGCATATGCGCTCTAATGCTTTCTAGTGGGAACCACATGAACATTTATGTGACTTCTCCCTAATACATAGATACATTATCCAGCAAGCGGTAATAATGTGCAACGTTATCAGCAGGAGGCAGCGCTTTGAGAAAAGACATATTAATCTTAAAAAGCAAATTCGTGGCAGCCAGTGGGGAAAGTTGCAAAACAGATTAGTAAAAGCCCTAGGAAAGATGCTAGGGCAGTAGAGCATTCACCTTCTAAGTGTTGAAAGAAACATTTGAGGTTTTCCGTTTCTAGATACAGAACAATTTAATATGCTTCTACCTTCCTAGAAAAATTCTCTTCAAACGTTAAAGTCTCGATAACATAAAATTGCTTAAATCAAGCTCACATTGCCACGTTACAATTAACTTTGGTAAGGTGGTTGATAAGTTTCCCAGTAAAAACTGCAGAAGATCTTTGGCCTCGCAGTAGGATAAAGAAAAAATCTATATGCCCAAACATCAGGTTCCCTTCCCCTACGTTATTTACTCAGCTATTTACAATAAGGTTGTACACCGTTGTCATTTATGGAGGGGCAGTTGTTGTGTTTGCTGCTACGGTCGTCGCTATTTGAACTACACCTTCGTACAAACTCTCATCGTAAAGGACGCCTGGAAAGAAAACATATTAAACAGATTAACAAACAAACAAACATTAAAAGACTGACTGACCCCATTTAACTGTGGCAGAACTTCCCCAGGTGGTTTACCGTATATTAGGAAGTGGGAGAAAAATACTACTGGTGAATTTATCTTGATTATTCCGCGATTTCATAATTTTGCCCTTTTCCCCGCTTTGCATTTTCCTATTACATAATTGTCAACTGACACATTATAAGTAGATTTTGACACAAAACGGTTGCCTTTCCGTATCTTCTCCCTGAAGAAATTATGAAGGAAAAGGGAAATATGTCACTGTTTCAACACTGATAACATTTAATAGTGAATTTTAAATGCACAATTTGTAACTAAAGAAAAAAAGAGATCTGTCCAGGTTTGACTACTCATGAAATCAATTCGTCAAGAAACCACAACGTCAAACAAGTATCACGAAAACCAAATGATTCATTATCCTTTACACCCTAACATCAGTATGCATATTCTCCATACTGTTCTCTATACATTCCCAAGGTGCTGACGAGGAGAATTTATTTGGCAACCAAGAGCTTCTTTAGTTGATGATGGTTTCCTTCATTGTCGTGACCTCAGTTGTTTGATTCAGCGCTGATAGTCACTCTTTGGAGTCAAAGGTTTAAGCGAAGCTAAACACAGATGATCAAGTCGTAATCGGATTGAGTTTTGGCATTCATATTGGTGGGGTTGAACGAGTTTTCTAGATCAAGAACAGCGCTTAGTGAAGAAAGGCATGTGCAGTCCCGGGTTAGTTTTGACAATTTAACGAGAAATCTTTTTAGTGTACTATGTTGGGCTGAAAAAGAAAGAAAGAAAATGCACCACTTCACGTTCACTCTTAGTTCCGACTTGCCGTTCTAATCCCTCTCGATTACCCAATCCAAGGAAAAAAAAAAAAAAAACTAATAAATCTCACCTGCTACACAAGCAGTCATGAAACATGCAACAGTACCAGCAACAAGGGCCCTCACCGCTATCTTAGACATGTCCGGCACACGACTAGGAGCCATGGGCCCCAGACCTCCAAGCACAACCCCGACGGATGACATATTAGCAAACCCACAAAGAGCATAGGTAGTGATGATTTCGGCACGTATCTGTTTGGACAGGTGCAATTACAGAATATATACGTTACAAATCTCACCTGCAATGCATGCCGTCATGAAGCAAGCAATTGTACCCGCAACCAGTGCACGCACGGCAACTGTAGCCAAATCTTGTCGTCGTGACGGGGCCAATGGAGCCAAACCTCCAATTTGAATTCCGATCGAGCTGAAGTTGGCAAAGCCACATAACGCATACGTGGCAATTATCTCTGAGCGAACCTGGTAGGGAAGTTAGGTGAAGAATACTGTGAGGTGGTTACACATTATGAGGTGGGCAAAAGAGAACGTTACTAGAGTTAAGAAGGTTGTATTTCAAGGAGTATCGATAGAAATGTGAGAAACCAAAAGTAGTGATTCAATAGGAGTGATAATGGAGCCTTTTAGAAAAGTCAAGAAAAGGGGAAGAGAAGACTGTGAAGAAGGAAGACATTACTGGGTGAGGATATAACTTTTAATCATGATGAGAAGTTTGTGTTTCGAGAGTCAAAAACTTTAGTCGTGGGGCAGAATGTGTGGACATCACGAATTATTCATAAAAAGATTTGAAGGCGACCTCGCTTAGAAGAGCCCCTCGCTTTTCTCGAGTGGACCTCGAATAGTGATCCAGTAAGAGTGACGATAGAGTCTCTTAGAAAAGTTAAGAAAAGAGGAGAGAGAAATGAGAAGAGGAAACACATTACTGAGTGACAATAGAACATTTAATTGAGATGACAAGTTTGTGCTTCAAGGATTACAGACATTAGCATGAGAAGCCTGAAGTAGCGACTCAGAGGAGAGAATAAGGTGAAGAAGATATCCACCACTGGCTGACAACAGAACATTTACTGAAGATGAAAAGTTTGTATTACAAGGATTAAGAACTCTAGAGACGGCTGAGGTAGTGAATTCAATAAAAATGGAGGTGTAAGTGAATGAAAACCAGATTGACACGAGTGTAGGCTAGGCTAAATTGAATAAAAACTGTGTTAAGACGAGTGAAATCTAGAATTAAAACGAATGAAACTATGCTAAGACGAGTGCAAACTAAACCAACATTATGAAGGCTGTGTTAAGACGAGTGTAAACTACACTAACACGAATAAAAAAACTATATTAAGACAAGTGAAAACTAGACTCAAACGAATAAAATCTATACCAAGATGAGTGTAAACTATTCTAACACGAATGAAAACTATATTAAGAGTGCAAACACAAACTGAATCTATAATAACACGAGCATCTATAGAACAAATAACGCCAACGAAAGGTATATTAACAATGATGCAAAAAAGAAAAACGATATCAGTTACGAAGGTTGAAAACCAAAGAAAACTGAATTGGAGCAAATGAAAACTATTACATAATGAACTAAAAACTACAGAGTTAGGTAAAAATTAGACAACTGCAATTCACAAATGAAAGAAAATTGAAGCAAGCACTTTCCAAAGAAAAAGAAATGCCAAATGAAAATTACTTTGGGTTAATTTCCATAAAAAGGCAAACCTAATAAATCTACTGTCACTTTATTTCGATCAGTCAAAATCTATTGTGAAAGTGGGTTTAACAAGGTCTTTTTGTTACAGTAGCAACAGAACTGTTAATAAATTCTCAAGTTAAAAAGGAGTTAAGTTCACTAAGGTCAAGACTGATTAAAGACATTCAAATCAAACTAAAAAAATTCCTTTCTTACACACAACTGGGAGCCATGCCAAGCCGACCATGCAGTGGCGGAATGCAACAAAACAACTGAACTGGAGACCCCCACACACTCGAACCCATTCTCCCAGCTGCGTGTGAGAAAAACGTTTTCCACTTCTTTCGTCCCTCAGCCAGCAGAAAACCACACTCTCTTTACGATTTCTATACGTCAATTTGCAAACAGGTTATGACAAAAAACCATATTATTAGATGGAAGTTAATATTGTGATATAATTATCTCAGTTACAACGAAGTGTAAAGCAATTAGTGGAGAAAATTAATAATCAGATCTTGGAAGTTAGCGGGTAAGGCATTAATATGTTAGATATTTATATTACCTTCATTTGTTAATTTTAAGAATAAGCTGTTCCAAGAGTAGAGCACTTCACAAGGTCTTTCTTAATCATTTCCAGTACTAACTGTTATAAAATAGAATAACAGGTTGTTAGTCTTCTCTTGAACATTATGTGATGATTGTTAAATGTAAATTTTGCCAGTTTGAGAAATTTCAGATGCCATACATTATTCATAGTTATTTTCAAAATTGTAAATTGATTAACAATCCTCAGGAAGAACATTAGATCTTTTTAAAAGATGTTTCAGCTGTTATTAGTGAAACAAAGAGTTTTCATAATGAGGATCACGAGTGGTTGATGTTTGTTTAATAATGAGTGCACATGGTGGATTTAAGTTCATTTAACAATAAGTCTAAACTTTCACTCTTACATAATTAAACTTGGCCTTCTGACTTTAGTAGGGAATGGCAGTTTTCAACTCAAAGAAACAAGTAACATTTAAAGTAAGGGTTTCGTTTTTTGTTTAAGATGCAATGTTATCTTTGTTAATCTATTTAATTAGGAGTTATAAATGAGAAAATAGCTTATTTATTGCTTATACTAAATTTCGAGTCTCTAAATCAGTAAATCCAAGTTATCCTATTTAAGTTTTTTGATAAAGCTAACCACATGGTTATAACATTAATTTTTCTTTATGAATTTCTTTTTCCAGAGTATTAACATATCATGAATTAATCTTTAAAGTGTTATTCATTTTTTAGAAAAAATTGAATTTAATTTACTTAGCATTGAGTGGGTTAAATGTGTTTTAAAGTAAGGTTTTAACCATTTGAAATGCAATATAAATTTTAACAGAGAGAAAACTAAGTTTGCTGTCATTGTATTTTTTTTTGGGGGGGGGGGGGAGGTATGGTAACAGTCGTATTTAAATAATTCAGTAGAACATGTATTTTAGCAGTTGCAAAGGCAAAAGTGTACCTTGGACGGTTTGTCCTTAAAATTAATATTATTAACACAGATGATTCCATTTTTAGTTTAATATTCTTGGAAATTAAAATGCAAAAATTTCATAGGCATCAAACATAACATTAAGTTGTAGAGTTTACACACTTTAAGTCTAAATAGAAATTAATTAAAGCAAGAGTGAAAAAAAAAAAATATATATATATATATTATCAAAGGATCTGAAGTTAACCTATATCTCACACATCCTAGAAATTAAAAAGAGAAAGAAAATCTGTCAGTCTTTGAAAGACCATGTTTATATGATTCTACATGATTTAGACTTAACTTTTAAGTAAGGAAATTTTATAGGGCAATTATGTATTAAGTTTTAATATGCTTAAGTTTTGATTATCTTTTAAAGTTTGATTAAAAAAAAACATACAAAAAGATTCATTTAGCAAAAATTCTAAGTTTCAAGTTTTAAATAAAGTTATCTGAAGATTATAAAAGGGTCAGGAAAGTTGTAAGAAAAGCCAGTCTATGAACACTTAAGTTAAGCATTTAAATCAAAGCAAAGTTTGGATATATCATAAATTACAAGTTCAAACATAAATCTTTATGTTTAATGTTTTAACAGACTTTGCATACTGAACATGTAAACGTTGAAACAATTGTTATACAGTGTGGGTTTATGAGGTTACATCAGTGAAAACATGTAGTTTATCTCATTACAAAGTAGAGCTGAAGGAATGTTTATCAACAGATTAATTTTTGTATTATATGAAATAGAATTTTAACTTAGTATCATGCATCTAAATTTTTTTTCCTTTATATTTTCAAGGACACATGTAATGAGATTGTGACAAAAATGCAGAGTGTGAATTTGGTAACTTTCACCTTTAATTTACAACACAACCATTGGATCAAATTAAGGAAGGAATATTTATGAATAGATTACTTTGTCCATTAAATAAATTGGAAGATTCAATTAGCAGATACAAGAATGCAACATCCATTTAAAATTCTTTTTGTTTATATTTTCAAGGATGCATGTATTAAGACTGTGAGAACAATGGAAAGAAGCATGCAGCATGCACAAGCCAGCCATTAGTTCATAATAAGTAGAATATTTAGCAAGCAGATGGAAAGATGGAACATGCATTGGAGCATTTTATTTCTTTACATTTTCAGACACATGCACTGATATTATGCCAAAAATGCAGTTAAATGTCATTTGTCAACTCCAAACTTGATAACACAGCCACTAGCTCATATCAAGTGGAATATTTAGTTAGCAGAGGGATGGATGGAACGTGCACTGAGACTATGTCAATGATGCAGTTAAGCATGCATTTGCCAACCCCAAGCTTGAGTTTACAACACAGCCACCTTTTTCTCATTCATTGACAGCTTGTGGTGACAGTTGCCATAACATGCAAATGCTGGTTTGTAGGTGCAGGAACCTGCTCAACTAAAGCCAGCCAAAATTCATTACCAAATCTATGATTACTATTTATACCATTCAAGAATTATCAAATTTTGACAAAACACTTATGACTGAAAGTGGAGATATGACTGTAAAGTTCAGAGGGAACTCTTGATTGTAAGTGTTAAATAGTACTTTGATCTTAAGCATGAACATAAATAACTTTAATGTATTTACACTAAAGCAACATTTGCTGAGTTTTACTTGAAGGAATGCACACACTAAAATAAAAATAATGGTTCACATGTACAAATGCTGAGAATTACAGAACAATTAATAATAGCTTACCTGAAAGATGCACAGTACACTCTGCTATAATCAGCTGTTTTTACTACCTGAATAACATTCTACCTTCTATCTACATGTTTCTCTTGGGCAGCTCTGTCTACATGGCTGTCTACACTACACTGAAAAACATCCATGTTTATTATCATGCACTCAGTTTGTTAAGTTCATCATCTACGAGTACATTTAAACAATTGTTTTCTTGTCTTTTTTTTTTTTTTTTAAGTGTGGGCATTCCTTTAAAAGAAGGCAAAGCAGAATATTTTGTATACAACAAGAAATACTATATGACAAAGACAACTTTAAAAAAAACAGAAATACCACTTTTGCATCTAAATGCCTGAATTAGGAAGCTTCCATCAATTTTTTTTTTTATACTGTAACAATTAAAAATCATCCCCTTTAAAATACATCCAGTAGATAACTTGCTGTATACGTTATTACTCACCGAAATGGTGCGCAAGCCAGTCATTTTTGTTCTGTTCTCAATAATCGTAGCAAGCCGAGTATAAGCCACAAATTCATTTAGGAAGGTTTTTATACCAAGAAGCTCTGCAACAACATCTGAATCTTCCCAAGGAACACCCATGATAAAGGCAACTGGTCGTAGTACATATGAGCAAATATACTGAAAGACAAGAAAACAAATCTTCAGGCGAGTTACAAAATTTTCTACTTGCACAGCTTTAATGCTATAACCCACATGTATGCCTTCCTACACTGATTTCTCCACAAAACAAAAATTCTGAAAACTTTATTGCTTGTGTTAATCAGATTTGAGGGACTTTCCAGGACCTTTAGTCCTTTTTTAAAGACCTTGCACATTATCCAGGGACTATACAAACCCTGATTGACCCTTAAACTTCTAGAAGTAGTTAGAATGTAGCTTCTCCCTGTGATATTCATATTATCTTATCTGGCAGACAAGTAACAAGAATACTTAAACTTATCAGGTATAAGTTTATATCTTGATCTAACACCCAATTCCCAAAACCAACTTATAAGAAAATGTGCAGCAGCTAGACGGGGGAATAGGCAATTACATCTTGGGAGATAATGGATTAAACCTTCAGTACTTGCTTCCCAACCTCGATGAAAGCCATAGCTAGGCTCTACAACATTCACAAGGTTTGTACCCTTTTTCAGAAACAAATTTCAAGGAATTTTCCAGGACTCCAAATTTCCCATTTCAAAATCAATTCTCTCTAAGGTCTACACACATTTCTTATAACATAAATTCTGAAAACTTTATTGCTTGATTTTTAGCCAATTTCCAGGACTATCCAGAACCTGTAGTCTTTTTCCAAGACTTTCCAGTCCTGGAAAAATGTCAAATCAAATTCCATAACTTTCCAGGTTTTCCAAGACCCATACAAACCCTGATTCACTAACAAGAACATTCTGCTCTGACTTTGATCACAGCATAAACAAATAGGTTCCTTTGACTAAATATACCTGATTTCTGGTATTTCCAACCATTGACAAAAGCTAAGATAAAACTAAATCATTTTAAGCTACTGGAAAATTCTGATCTAATTAATACCTCAAAACTGAGTTCCGGTTTTCCAACCATTGATCCAAGCCATGACAAAACACCATTGAAAAATGCCAAAAAGGCAAGGAAAGCAATCAGATTGGCTGCAATGTTAGCAACAAGAGCAATAGCTGTACTGGCACCTTTGGCAGCTGCTTCAATGACATTCCTTTCATTTCTACAAGAGAGGATACAAGATCCATGAACAGGAGTGGAAGAAAATTCAGTAAAAACCCAATACAGAGGATTATGAAGAAACCACTAGTCTCTGACACAAAGTTTCATAGTTTGCTTCAAAAGATGCTGACAATCTAAATGAGTCGGCAACCAGTGTATTTCATCATCTACTTTGAAAAACATGACAGCTGTTGCAAATGAGTTTTTGTTTCAGCGTGGAAGCATGACATTGTGCCATTTACTTTGTATCACAGTCTGGTTAAATCAATTTCATCATTTACATAATTTACAATGATGTAAAGGCATCATCAGGGTTCATACACTTTTGACCTGTTAAAATTCCTTGACCTTTTGAAAGATTCCATGACCTAAGGTAAGCAATAACTAATGGTATTGTTCTCAGACAGTAACGTTAAAAAAACAATTTATGTTTGCAAACATTCTCTCAATACGTGCTTCCGTTTATTTCTAATGAAATTAAATCTGATTTTTGGACTCGTCAGTTTACTTTTCAACTTTGGGTATTACTGCCTTTCACTCATAGAGAGCATATTGATTTTCCATGACTTTCCATGACCCACGCCTAAATTTCATGACTATCCAGGCCTGGAATATTGAAATTTTAAAATTCCATGACTTTCCAGGTTTTCCATGACCTGTACAAACCCTGATCATTACACAAATATTATTAAAATAGCTCACCCTTTAGGGAGTTCAATATTTTCCTCGTTGAGAGTCTCAGGAATCTCTGTTTCAGGATACATAAGCTTTGAAATGGCTAGGGCAGCTGGTGCAGACATCACCGATGCACTCAGCAAATGAGAGGCTGATACACCATATTCAATGTAAGCTGCTAATACACTTCCAGCGATGGTAGCAAATCCCCCTGTCATTATTGCATGAAGCTCAGACATTGTCACATGTTCAAGGAATGGTCTAATCATAAGGGGAGCTTCAGTCTGAATAGAACAACAAAAAAAAAAAACACAAAAATGAGCATAAAGCCAATTCCAACAGAGGGAACCCTCACCCTCTTAGTTCATTTTCTAACGAACCTTCTTATCTGCCCAAAGAAAAATATTTCAGATCTCAAATGAAGAGTAAACTACAATGTATCAATCAGATTCAAGAACTAGAGAGTTAAAATACAATACCTGTCCAATAAAGATATTACCAGCAGCATTTAAACTCTCTACACCACTTGTCTTCATTGTTATCTGCATAAGCCATGCAATTTTCTTGATTACCACTTGCATGATGCCAATGTAGTAACACAGTGAAATGACTGAACTGAAGAAAATAATGATTGGAAGCACCTGTCGATTCAAAGAATAAATGAAATTAACCTTCACAGATCAATGTATCAGGCTGTCTTTACCTCAGGTAAAAAACAAAACTACAATTTATTTCCAGTCTGTTATCTATCACCAGAATCCTTTAAAACAGAAAAAGAAAGTGTTACCAGCTGGTAGTGGTAGCATTTAAGCCACAAAGTCTTCAAATAAGAACTTCGGCCTAAAACACGCAATTTACAATCTTTCTAACTTTCTTTTTCCTTTGAGTCACAAAGTTCAGTGTTACACTTGGCCTCCATAAGATAATGCTGGTGTAGTGTAGTTGAGAAGTAGGAGGTAAAGGTTTAACTGATGTATGCTCTTCAATGAAGCAACCAGTTATCAAAGAAGAAACTCACACCATTAAGCCACTCAGCAAACAGCTGAATGCAATCTACTACAAAGCAAATGAATATGTACCTGGAAGGCAAAGAAATGTTCTCTGTAGCCAGTTCCAAACACAAACGCAGCCCCAACACTAGTGTAATCCAAAAATGCTGTCACTTGATTTCCTACACCCTTGAAAGCCTCAAAGCCAAATTTAGTGCGAAGAATTAGAAGGCCAAACACAAACTGTAAAGCAAGTCCCCAGATCACTGGTCGCCATTTAACCTAATAATGAAGAGAAGATAGTTGAAAAACAATTTGTACACATTTCTATAAGTTTACCAACTGTCATCCCCCTTCTGTTTTCCCGCGCTGTATTAATTGGGTAAGTAAGGAAACCAAAAGAGACGTAAAGAATTTCTGTTTTTCTCACTCCTCCCACTCACTAATGCCCTAACTCTTTCAGGTTTTGAACAAGTTAAGTTTTGAAAATAACATGAATGCCAAATATTCAAGTTTTCATGCAAATGCTGTGTCAAAAATAAAAACAGATATATCTTCCATGACTTGGGAAATAAGTATAATTAGGCTATCCCTAATGGTTGCCACAGCCATAAGTTTCGTGAAGCTCAGAGAATTTTTTTCCCCTAAACATTGCCTGACCCAGAACAGCCATGCTTCCCCCATGCCTACCACCCTCAGGGTGAAACTCACCTGTTCTCAATTTAACATCAAATAATTACTGATTTGAGGATTTGTATTTTTACCAAATGATTATTAAAAGTGGATGTTCAGCCACAGAATACTAGACATAGGCATGCTACGCATGCAGGAGTTATTTTTTTCGATACGTAGGTTGAAATGTGTAGTGTTTTAGTTAAATAAATAAATAAAATTTAGTAGCTAACACAATTACTGGTAACCCAGTAGTTTACATTGTGGGCTGTATTAAAAAGAATTGTAAAAACTAGATTATCAAGAACAGCATGCACATAAATATATTCAAAACGTTCTAGAGATAGTGAAATGTTCACGATCTGAATTACTTTGTAAAACATTGTTCACTAAAAGTTTCTTAAAATTGCTTTCATCTATCAGTTTTAAATTTGTCGTCCAGACGGTTCCATAAGTAAGTGGCACTCGCATGAAATGTTCGAAGGCCTGCGTTGGAGCGACATTTCGGCACGGCGAGATGATCATGGAAAGAAGCTCGCGTATTAGAAGAATGAGTGTTTTTTACATAAGTTCTATAGCTTGTAAAATAATGCGGACACTCTCCGTTCACAATTTTGAACATCATGCACAATTTCTTGAACATTTGAACCGAGTTATTGTGAAAACTAGCATCTAATATTAACCTACTACAACATTTCTGCACTTTAAGTATTCTGAACAATTGGTCATTAGGGGCGTTACCCCAAACCGAACAGCAATATTCAAAGACAGGCTTGATAAGCGCATTAAATAACAATTTTCTGCGGTGGAGGTCAAGGTAGCCGATCGCTCTTTTTAACAGATAAATTCTAGAGTTCAGCTTCCTAATCAAGTATTCGATGTGGTTGTGCCAGCTAATGTGCTTGTCAATCTTGACGCCTAAGAGTTTTTCATCCTTGGCTTCTTCTAAGCGGCCGCCATTTAAGTAAAGATCTAAGGTTGGGTTATTAGCGTATTTCAATTTTTCAGTTAATCATTTACCTTAGCTAATTAATATTCTTAAGCTGTATGTATACATGTTGTACATATGTGACCTGTTCATCTGGAATGTAATCACATGTAATATATAGTTGAGTTGAATAAAGACTTGTGCATGAGTAGAGTTCTGCGTCCTGAGTATAACTCTCTATCGCAATATTACCGAACCCAAGAACTCGACAAAATGGGATACTATACAACTGATGCTGGTGTCTGTATAATTGTTGGCAAAAGAAACTGCATTGGTACAACGCTTCCTGCAGTCCTCTCCACAGCCCTAATTTGAACTTGTCACGCAATGCGCTCGTTCGCTCTCTCTCTCTCTCTCTCTCCAAGTTGCATGACGAGACCAAACAACAACCTGCTCGTAGGTTAAAATTGTGCTTATTGCTGTTACTTCGTCAGAGACAAAGTCCTAGTTATTATTCTGACCAGTGCTCGAAACTAACGGTCGTTCGCTCGTCAAAAACGAGTAAAATGTACCATTGGACGAGTGAGAATTACGATTACTCTTACCTTTGGACGAGTAGGCAGTTTCTTGTTTTTATCTGCTTTGTATTTTACGAATTTTAAGTCAATAAAAACATCCATTAAATGTGTGCTTTGTCTTTATTTACGAACGTGCAAAGGGGCATGCCGTGACGCCATTTTGAAAATGGAGAGGAACTGGTTCGAGCAAAGACTTCCTAGCATGCGCAGTAGATAGCAGCATGGCGGGAAATTGATTCGCATCATGGCCGCTCGCCGTTGTTTTTCTTTGCTTGGCTATTTCAGAGGAACAGAGCAAAATACAAAGCAAAGTACAAGCAAAGATAAAGAAGCTTCAACAACAACAGACTGTGAAGATTCTGAGCCAAAAGCTAAAAAAGCCAAAAAGGAAAGGGCTTTTAAGGAAGCATGGAGAAAGGAATTTGCGTGGTTGATGTACGATGATGAGTCAGGGAAAATGTTCTGCCAATATTGCCTACATTTTCCAAACAGCAAAAACAAGCAGTCTTCGTTTTGTTGCGGGAGTCAAAATTTTCAGCTGGACGGGCTAAGATCTCATGAAAGATCTGCTGGACATGTATTGAGTGTGGATGCTAAAGTTGCTAAAACCAAAGGTGCAAGAAAAGGGACAATCGATGCTGAATTGCTAAGACTAGAGAAAGATACTGTTGCAAAGATGGAAAAGCTGTTTAATACAGCCTACTACGTATGCTATCTCAAGATGCCTTTTTCCAGTTTTCCTCATTTGTGTTCTCTTCAAACTAAAAATGGACTTGTGTTAGGACAAACATATAGAAATGATCATGGATGTAAAGAATTTTGTAAGCATATATCCCAGGTCATGAAAGAAGAACAAGCAGCTATTATTAAGAATGCACGATTTCTGTCTGTATTGGCGGATGGAAGCACAGATTTTAGTGTGACTGAGGAGGAAATTGTTTATGTGAGATGTGCTTTGCCATCAGCAGAAACCATAACATTTTATGTGGGACTGAAAGAGGTTCCTAGTGCAAAAGCACCTGGAATTCTTCATGCCATTGAAACAGTGATGGACAAAAAAGATGAGCACTGGAAAGAAAAGCTTATTTCTACCGGTACAGATGGTGCTTCAGTCATGATAGGTAGACTAGGTGGTGTTGTGGCAATGTTGCAAGCCCAAGTTCCACATGTAATTGGAATCCACTGTGTTGCTCATAAATTGGAACTAGCTTTTGCTGACACAGTCAAGTCATGTGAGGTCATGAAACAGGTGAAAGAAGTGCTTACTGGCTGTTGGAAACACTACAGGTACTCTGCCAAGGCAGTAAGAGAACTGAAGGAGCTTGCAGATGCTATGGAGGTCAATGTGGGAAAACCTACAAAGGCTGATGGGACCAGATGGGTACCACACTTTTTACGAGCAATTGAAGTGTTAGTTGGGAAAAACTACAAGGTGATAGTTGCACACTTTGCTCATACAGCAGAAGCAAATGATTCATCTGCTGAGATGCAAGGAAGAGCGAAAAATGTCTACAAAAAACTGACTAGCTACAGATTTTTACAGTACTTGCATTTGTTGTGGGATATTGCTTTTGAAATATCCAAAGTCTCCCTTGTCTTCCAGAGAAATGAAGTTGCAGTATCAGATGTGAAACATGAACTAGACAGGGTTGACCTTGCCCTGCATAACATGGCCAGACGTGGAGGTAGGCATTTGCAGTCATTCCAAGAAAAAGTTGGTGATGGAGAAGTATTTCAGGATGTGAATCTCAAGAGAGCAGAGAATGATACAGAAACATTTGCTAGAAACAGGGAAAATATTCTCAGTGATTCAAGGAGATTTGTGCAGCAAAGGTTTGAGAGTTTCTGCTCTCCTGTTCTGAAAGCAGCAGCTGTGATTACAGATCACGATTCATGGCCAAGAACAAGGGATCAGCTAGGAATGTATGGTGAGGAGGATGTTGTGGTCCTGGCCAATCACTACAGAGATGTGCTGAACAGAAATGACTTTGATATTGATGAGGCAAAAGACGAATGGCTATCCTTGAAACTACATGCCTTGAATACCAGGGCCATGGAAACCCTGACAAAGCAAGTCTTCTGGAACCAAATATACAAAGTAAACCATGCACAGTTCTCACATGTGCTTATGCTCGTGGAGATAAGCTTTACCATGGCTGTTTCAACCTCTTGTTGTGAAAGGGGTTTTTCTTGTATGTCAAGACTTAAGACTGAATACAGAAATTCCCTTGACGTGTCCACAGTCGACCACTTAATGAACATTTGTCTGAATGGTCCCAGTCCAGAAGAATTTGTTGCTGAGAAAGCCATTATTCACTGGGTGCAAGAATCACAGAGGGCTCGCCGACCTAACTTCTTGGATTAAAGTTTAAGGGACAGTGACAGATGAAAACACCTCACAATGTTGATTTTCTAGTTATCCTTTATTTCAAAACTATTTATATTACTGTGGATAGATAAGATATCATGGTACTGACAATTTCAGGTCCATCATTTTCCTTGGAAGATAGATGTAACTGCGTATTCTTCTGAGTGAATGATTCAAAACAATATATGGGACTAGTTAGATTCCTTCCAGGACTACTGAAAATTTCCTACTACTTGTCCCGGGAAAACCATTTCAAAAAGTTAGTTTCGAGCACTGCTGACCATTAAGGGCCACAATCAGAAATTCCGTTTGGTTTTTCCTGTGCAAGAAAATGCACAATAGCCCGCACTTTTCAGCGTAAAGCAATGTGGTGGACATAGCCTGGGAACGAGGTTGAGTTTTGGCATCGATTGTCAGTCAGATTTGAAGTACTGGGCACGCATCAACGATAAGCTTGTTACAGGTTATACTCATCTTTTGAGTGCACTTAAATATATTTATTTTAAGTACAAACCTAATACCGTGAATCACTTCTATTGTTAACGTACTGGTGACAACAACAACCCTTGGGAACAGTTAAAGTTTTGGCCGATTGTTTAAATTCGATTAATTGATATGATCATCTTACGTAAACATTGGCGATTGAATCCATTCATAAATTAATATTGCGGACAAAAAAAATATACTTTTCTTTTTCTTTTCTTTTAAAAAACTTGTGGAAGTCACTGCCACATACCTTTAATTTCAATCGGTCAAAAAACTTGGTCTATAAAATACCTTCTGTGATATATTGTTCTGAGGCAAAAAAAACTTCAAAGGTTTGTTATTAGATGTAAGCAAGAGAAATCCTTGTAAGCAAAATCATCGTGTTCAAATGCAAATTTTTAATGAGTGATCCTGCATTTCCTCTGGCGATTTTAGTTTTCCCAAATTGTCATGGATGGCATCGACTTGTTCCAAAGTCTTAGTCTCCATAACTCTCCATGTTAACAAACCATAAAAAGCACTCGACAGCGATTTTGCTGAAACAGCAAAGCCCTCAATTCGAACCAATTCAATTCGATCCGCTGATCCACAAATCCGGCCCAAATATAGGCTTCGTGTAGCCTCTTGTTCAGTACCAGATGGTTGCCTCAAAATAATCTTCCATGTAATTTTGCAGTGTAAAGCTCTATTTGATCTCTTACAGCCTCTGGACAAAGATACTTTCCGGTCTCCATTCTTCAAACAAGTGAAAATAGATTGAACCAAGAGAAAGTATCACTCTTCAAAGGATAATAAGGTGGGCTACTTGATTGGTTGTTGCCTATCTGGACTTTGCCCTGTGTGTGCGAAATACGTGATGATAAAATGCAGGTTGTTTACAGGAAATTGACACGCAATGGGGTAAAGTCCAGGTTAGCTTAAAGCAAATTTTAGGAGAGTTGCGTGGAAAATTAACCAACCGTACAATTCTGTCCCTTGTGAAATATTTTTCATTGAGGTAGATTTATGTCATAAAATTTACGTTGTTTACTGGAAAATGGCATTTCATCTAAGAAAGTTTAATCCATACTGGCGAGTAAAAAGTAAACACGCAATTGTAACGGGAAAATATTGTTTAAACAATATATAATTCTTAGAGAACTTTTAGAAGCAAAGAAACGGATATGTAACAAGGCAGTCGACGCAGAAAGTAAATGTAACTTGGTGGTCGTTGGAACCGCTGCTAAAAGAGCAACCATGTGGCAAAAAAAAAAGATAATCAATCAAATGTGATTTATGCAAATGTCTCGCACAGGTTTACCAGAGTCAGCAAAACTAGCCCTTCCAAAACAACACGCTATAACGCTAAATTAGTGTTGGCCTTAAGCTGATGGTGTGTGCGTCGCAAGTAAAGGAGCGGTACACAAAACATGCACGTTTTAACTCGCTAATCGGTAGAAAAAGTTCCCTGACGACCTTTCAAATCCAGACAGATCATAGCGATAAAATCCTCACGAAGGACATGAGCCATTACATTGAATAAATGATCTTACAACTCTTGTAGATGTCATCTTACCTTGTTCCTTGAGCGAAATTCAAAATTGGAATTGCTGACTAACTCATATATAGCAATGAAATATCCTGAAGTTGCTCCTATCAATATCTGAAGTAATATTTGATTCAAAATTTTTCACATGTTCCACTCAGTCTCCTTCAGAAGGAAGAATAAGCATAGTCGTACAACGATCATAACTCCACCGCTTTCACAACACGACTGATACATTTCCTTAATTCGCGAACCACTCTCTCCAACTCATGTGTTGATTCGCTAAAATTTGAAGACATGTCAAACCACAAATTAGCAAGAACGCTCTGATTGTTGCGACATCGAAAAATACTACAATCTGATTGGTTTGTGATACACCAAAAAATTGGGCCAATCACATTGCGTTGAAATACACCAAAAAAAAGATGCGCCAATCAGATTGCTTAGAGATACACCAAATTGCACTGATCAGATTACACTACACCACAATACACCAATCTATACGCTAACATATAGTTATCTTTTTTTAAAAAAATAACTAAACAAAGAGGGAAAAAAAATTTACCTTTCTTGGGTGTTTTGAGAAAATCCAGCAGAAGAGGATGTTCAAAGCCAATCCAGCAAGGGAAATAAAACGCTCAGGTTTCTTGGCAGTGTCCAATCCAAAAAATACTCCCAGTAAGACCACCACAACAACCAAAAGAATCCTGGTAAAAAAAAATATATCATTGGTATTGAGAGAGGATACCTTTTAATCTTGTCTGTCCTTCTTATTGATGTACAAGCTCTTAATAAGGTTGAAACAAGATAAATCTTTCCATTCTATTTTCTGTTACAACTCATGCTGTTAGCATATCAGTACAATAAGTACGGTGGCCCACAACTGTCACGGCAATAACAAATACCTCCCAGCAAAACCAAAAAGCTCACGGCAAAACCAAAAAGCCCATGGCAAAACCAAAACGCCCACAGCAACACAAAAATGTTCATGGCAAAACCAAAAAGCTCATGGCAAAACCAAAAAGCTCACGGCAAAATCAAAAGGGCACAGCAAAACCAAAATGCTCACACAGCAAAACCAAAACCAGATCAGTGGGTCCTGGACACTAATTGTGTGCGCAAAGGCTGTTGGAGGTTGGAGGGGTGTTACGAAAACTAAGATCCTTGACCATACTTGTAATATAGCCAACTGGTTTGCCTTCAGCCAGTTGGGATTCTTAATAATGTTATTTTCAATTTGAATTATTTTTTTCAGTTGTTTGGTGGAAAACCTGTAAACTAGCTTCTAGCTAAGTGTTTCTCCACATTAAAAACTGTTTATTATTATTATTATAATTATTATTATTATAATTATTATTATTATAATTATTATTAATCAAGACCCATCTTAGTTTTCGAGATTTCAAAAACTAAGACCCCCTAAAATTGAATCCGTCAAAATGTAAAGTCAAGTTATAACCAAAACAGGTCTAATCTGTCAAATTATCTCCTGTCCAATCCTTTCCACCGAGTTTTAGGTCAAATTTAACAGTCTTAGTTTTTGTAATTTAATAATCTTAGCTGACAAATTGGAAAAACAAAGAAGTCAGTAAATGTGACCGATTCTGCCACCGGGGAAATTTTATTGTCTGGAGCTTGGACTTGTTAGGAGAGTTTCCTTGACAGCTGGATTGCACGGTGAAACCATTTGCGAAGACATAATTTTTTTCTTTGCTTTTTTTGTCACATTTCTTCGCTTCGTGATGTTACAGTATCATGGGAAATCTACCCAGATTTATTATTGAATATGAGCTTTCTGTGGGCTCTTAATTTAATGTCCACATGCAATCCACCAAAACCTAGCACATGTGCATAAGTTATTCAGCACTGTCACAGGTAACACAATCCCGATCGCAGAGGCACGTAGAAACACATCCATCTCCAATGGAAAGCCAATTTTATGATTTACAAGATAAACAACAAAATTAAAGATCAATTGGGGTAAGACATACTTTCAGTGCGGTACAATTATACCTAGGTAGTGTATGGCGTTTTTCTACAGACAAATTGGAAAACAAACATTGGGGAGTACCTGGTCAGAGTACCTTTATCCATATCCAAACAAACTCCTTTGTTTGGAAATAGATAAAATCGATGTTAGTGCTTTCCCATATTGCAAGTACAGCAGTGTTTTTGCTCAATTGATCAAATATGAGCTTTCTGTGGGTTCTTGAGTTAATATGTCCACAGTCGTAATTCGACTTTGAAGGCATTTTACAGACTGGTTTGGTAGGGGTCTTAATTAGTTAGTTAGGGGTCTTAATTAATTAGCTTTCTGTGGGTTCTTGAGTTAATATGTCCACAGTCATAATTCAACTTTGTAGACATTTTACAGACTGGTTTGGTAGGGGTCTTAATTAGTTTTCAAAATTATGAAAACTAAGACCCCTAAATTTACCGTTAAATTTGACCTAAAACTCGGTGGAAAGGATCGGACAGGAGATAATTTGACAGATTAGACCTGTTTTGGTTACAATTTGACTTTATATTTCGAAGGATTCGATTTTAGGGGGTCTTAGGTCTTCGTTTTTTTAACACCCCTCCAGTGGCCTTTGCGCGCACAATTAGTGTCCAGGACCCATGGATCTAGCCTTGGTTTTGCTGTGAGCATGTAAGCATTTTGGTTTTGCCATAAGTTTTTTGGTTTTTTCGTGAGCTTTTTGGTTTTGCCATGAACTTTTAGGTTTTGCCATGAACATCTTGATTTTTCTGCGGGCTCTTTGGTTTTGCCATGAGCTTTTGATTTTGCCGTGAGCTTCTGGTTTTGCCATGAGCTTTTTGGTTTTGCCGTGAGCATTTTGATTTTGCGGTGGGTTTTTTGGTTTTGCTGTGAGCTTTTTGGTTTTGCCGTGACAATTTTGGTTTTGCTGGAAGGTATTTGTTATTGCCATAACAGTTGTTGGCCACCGTAAATAAGGTTTACAATCCACAACAGATAACCCCTACAGCTACACATGTAATTTTACTTGCAGTCACAAAGCTTCATGAAAGGTATTAAAACTTCACCTCACTTCTTATTACATGGAAAAAAATTTGCCTAACAAATCCTTCTTTCCATAGTTAGAAACTTGTGCCGAAGAACAATTTCTACTCACCATTTCAAATAACGCCATCGGCTGCTGAATGCCTCAGCAATTGGCTTCAAAACCACTTGATAGATTTCTGCTCCACAATGGTTACTTATAACCATGTATGTCATGCAAAACCACAGAAACATGGTGAGTCCAAACAATGGCTTAGCTTTGTCAAATCCACTATGAGCAATGGCAGCAATGCTGTAGACAAGTAAAGCCACTGTTACACAAACCAGGATAATTGACAAGCTGTGTTTTTCCCAAATTTCATAAAACTTGTTCCTCTCTGGTGATTCTTCCCATCTGGCAATGAAAGCATGAAATCCCCTCTTCTCCTGGACTGGACTTTCATCCTTTAAACTTGATTTGGACTCGTCCATTCCAGACATCTCCAAATGATCAAGCTTCAGTTAGAGCAAAAAACATAATTTGAATCATTTAAATGAAATAACATAAAATAAGATTAACACCACTAGCAGCCATGTAGATATGGACCTTGTTACCACAGGGCTAAAAATTAACTCTAGTGCTTAGTGACCAGTCGGGCCAGTTTCCTTGAATTCTTAGTGCCCCATCCCAAAATGAAGTAGTCCTCAATTTCCTCTAGTTTAAAATGAAAAAAAACTTGAATAAACACCCCATGGCTTTTGATGGAGTGTTAACTAAAAGAACACTTTGTAAGCTGTAAGGCTTTCTATTAGCTAAGATGCTATATTTGTGCACTTCAATAACTCAGTCAACAAAGGAAAAAAATGAGCTTTTGGGGCACACATTAAAGGATCCCTTCCAACCACAATACATTGCGCGCGCGATATGTGAAATCCGCCATTTTCTCTGCCATCCGGTATTGGACAAGTCGTGAAGTGGAAAGAAATCCTCGTTCATCCGAGTACATTTGCCTCACTGAGGTCTTGAATTTCCTCAATCGCATTCCAAATTTATTGTTCTTTCTATTTGACTAGTTATTTCTTCATTATTTTTTCTGTTTGGGCGCGCAGGGTATTGTGGTTGGAAGGGATCCTTTAAGAAACTAACTCTAGAAACAATTGCAACTTTGTTGCTGTAGTAACCTGTCTATACAAGTTGTCAGTGGAACAAATCTAATCAATGAAAAAAAAAATTCAATCCTTGCAACAATTGTTTTCTGGTACTACAGCAGCTTAAGAAAAACCATTTAAGATTCAAAACAAGAGAAAAAATTCTCAAAGTCAAAAAGGGTCAACAAATAAGGGTGATATCAGTAGAGGTCATCAAACCACTCAAAATTATTTATTTGCAATAATCATGCAAAGAGATAATTTATCTGCATGGAAATTCATCTAGGAATTTCACTCAAAGTCCAAATCAAATCCAAACTTTGTAATCTATTGGAAACTAGTAGCTTATACTTTTTTTTAAGGTCAAGCATCAGTAACCACAACCATAATCCTTTAAGGCTAGTGTTGGTTGAAGTCTCTTTGCATAATCTTCCATGTAATAGTTTCCTTTAACGAGGAAGACGCAAATTAATTCACATTTTCAAAGTCTAAAGAGGTCTTCTCCAGTCTTATTTCCAGTAAGATTCTTATGATACAGTGTCACTGATAACCAATTTGCATGATTAATTAATTTGCTTCGTGTGATTTGTTGTTCGCAGATTGTAAAAATTTCATCCGGCGGAAACTATCTTAGTTCAAATTCTACTTCAAGTCCAACTAGACTTAACCAAACCAAATTTCTAAGATCTGCTGACCAGTTCACGATGAACAGGCAATTGAATTAGTGTGGTCTTCGTGAACCACCCTATAACAAAATATTTTGAACATTTTCTTGTTTGTTTCGTAATTTGCTATCAAATATTCTAGATATCCAGCAAAAAGAACAGCAAGATCTCCGTATAACCCCATACTTCATTATGCATTCAATTCTTGGATAAAGGAAAGTAGAGGCAAAACAACAGATTTCCTTTAGGACTACGGCTTTGTTTTTTATTGGTAAGGAGTTATACGGAAATCTTTCATAAAGAACTCTCGTAGACAAGATCGCTAACCATTCTTTCGCGAATGAGCCAAGCTAACAGCATTAGCTACTCACGCTCCTGTGCACGTATATTATTGCGCAAATTACCAAATTGTTAGGGTACGATGAAAGACCGAAAACTGCAGAGATTATTAAAGACTAAACCATTCATAACATTTCTAACCGCACGAATGAAAAAGAGCAAAACGGAGTAACTGCAGAATACCCTGCCACTTATTTACATGTCATGGAATAATCTAAGGAATGCAGGCGAGCGGGACTTCGCAGAGTAAAACGTTCAAGTTTGGGGAAGAATATTTCGATCTCACTTACTAAAAGTCACTGAAACAATACTGTTTAACTTGCTTTAGGAATGAGACCGGTCAAGAAATGAAAACTAGAATAAAATTCGATAAAAACCCCTACAAAGGACATTATTCAATTCTTACTCATATGATAAAGTCCACTACACAATTTTCACGCTTTGCTGGAGCATCAATTAATTAAAGATCGGATGCCAAAAGCACCATCTATACACACTTACCGAAGTCATGTTTGCTGGATCGATAAATTACAACAAAATTCACTTCTAACTTCTCCAGCATTCACCCCGATCCAACACGTGGTTCGATCGACTCAGCCGACAGCTACCGCGCTAATTAGCCTCCGCAACCGAGTGACGTCACGGCATAACAACAGTACTACGCATTCATTCAAACGATAAAAAGGCTTCAATAGCGATCGGAAAAGTAGAAATACCGTTCAAAAATCCTCAAAAATACAGTGATTATTATGGCACACAGATACTCGTCTAGAAACTGATCTTGAGCCAGGTGAAAGGAGCTATGTTAATGACACGAGGGAACACCACGTGCTCTAAAGATATAAACAAGTATGAAGTGAAGTATCAGTTGCGATATAGAGTGAAATTGTGAGTTAAAACGACGTACCATTGTATTCTCGCCTTCCAAGTTGCCATCCAGGAGAGCACATCCGCTGTCTTCGAGGTTTGGTTTGGTTGGCGGACTATCCATTATCGAATAAGCGATCGAAATCTTTGAACGTCACTAGATCAAACTAAGAAGGATAAAAGGCTCTCGATTATGTGCAAAGCAAAGGTCGTTTATCGTTTCAATTCAGAGAAAACATTTTTAGCTAGGTTGCCTTGAAAACCTAATTTTTTAGCCGAATCATTTTGGCGCCAAAATTTAGCATTCGCGTGCCTTAAACATTCTTCTACGCAAATTTACTCACTAGAAATGACAGTGATCTTAAACCCAGAGAGCCAGGTAGAAAAACAAAAATAGGATAAGGCTGCTGAGGTGGGATCCTGCCGATAAAAGGAACAAAAAAATCAGAGACGAAAAGAGTTGAATGTGCACTTACTTGCTACGTAACTTGTTGATGTGTTAGGGTTTGAAGCGCCAAGAGAGCTTTCAAACCCACGATTTGCGCGCGAATAATGATTTAACCAATTAGATTGCTTAACATCTGCCATAAGGGTCTCTTCGTCGCAAGACCCAATCAAAACAGGATCAGGACAAAAGGAACTTCTACCTTGTCAATCAAATTAGTAAACAAAGTAGAACTTGGACTGAACAGCACAAACGGATTATCTCGTTCTCTACTCTCAGACATAGTGACAAAGTACGTTTTCTACTAAGATAGAAAGCGGAATACAAGTGTGCAGTCGGTGTGTCACTTCAGCTTCTAAACTCAAAGAAAACGAAAAAATGTCGGTCAGCTGCAGTCGAGAGGGAAGATTCTAAGTATTACGTTCTATTTCATGTGCTCGCAAATGTGACAAACATGAGGTGTGTTTTGGCGGGAGTCAATGTTGTTTACGCCTGTCGAGTTACTATGGTAAATTTGACCTTTTTTGCTGGCACTTGCCAGAGGCAGCACTTTTATTGAAAGGGTGTTTTGAAATATTTTTAAAATAGAACTTTTATCCCTCAGACCCTGAATACAAAATATTTTTCTTTTGTTTTGTTTTTTTTTTAAGGAAAGTTGATACTATGCGCCAACTGCGTCTGATGAAGCAGTGAGTGGTACATATAAACGTATTCTGATTTTCTAACTTGAAGCTTGGTCTGAAAAAATGGTTTTTGTAAAGGTGTATCAAAGACAAACATAAGGGCTGTTTACACACAAGCCACAGTTTATAAAAATGTGCCATAACGTTATATGAGTTGGCGTCTGATGTCTGTAGCAGCCATTAGTCTAAGTTGCGGATTATTTTCCGCGTATAGGCGACCCTGTTGTTTCATAAGTCTTGGTCGATCGACAGAACACACAACTGGATGAAATATTAGAACAACTTCATGTAAATGTAGGGTAGAGAAACTGTTCCTGTTCGCTTTTACTTTCTGCGGTACGCTCGTCTCTTTACAGTCGTCATTGATACTTGCATTGTTTCAAAGGTCACGCATGGCTATCAGCTGCAGTAACATCTTGAAAATTCCACGAGGCGTTCTATTCATTTAAAATGCATCAGACTCACGTGCGAGTCTGAAATACGTAACCATTTGGAAAAATGTAACTAACAATTTCGGTTCGAGAACAAATCTAACAGCATTGAAAATTACAAGGAAATAGTCATCTTTCGACCTTATGAGCGAGTCAGTGTCAAACGTCAAACTGACTGTAAGTGTTGAATATAGATATTCCACGCCAAGCTGAGTTTCCCGCCGATCGACACGCAAGTTGATTACAATACATTGATTAATATACAGATATTTTCAGAGAGGTCTTCGCTCGAAATATTTCAGAATTTTCAAATTGTTATCCGCTTAGTGCCGTTACTTGGCAGTTTTCCTAGAGTTCAATACACCTATTATTGTGATATTTCGTGAAGTCTTATGACTTGTTGAATGGTAATGAAGTTTCCTTCGTTTGCGTGACGGAACTCTCAGAACATGACAAGTGTTTCAGTCTCCCTTGTTTCTCATCAAGAATAATCAGTCTGCTTCACACGAAAAGCAGAGGCGTCCGTGAACACGTGTTTTCCATGTGGGGGCAGTGTAACCATTGTGGCTGGTGGTTTTTGCCGCGTGTTTCATCAAAACGATGGCTGCGACGGCACGAAGCCCTTGAGGCGATTCTGCTCGCTGTTCTCCTGCTTAGACCTCCCACATCACTACAAAGTGGGTGATGCAGGAACAGTGTAGCCATCACATCATTACAAAGTGGGTAATGCAGGGACAGTGTAGCCATTGCAGCTGGCAGTTTCGTGTGTTTCATCAAGACAGAAGCGGTGGTGGTGTTAAGCCTCGGAAGACTTTCCTTTTCCGGCAATTCTTATCGCTACTTCCCTGCTTAAACTTCCGGTATAAGCAAAGCAGGTTGTGCGGGGGCAGTGTGATCGCCGTGGTGGGCTGTTTTGTGCGAGTTTCATCAGGGCACAAGCCTCGCGGGACCTTCTTCTTCCCATTCCCCTCGCTGCTACCTACTCAGACTTCCCATGATACCACTAGTAAAGCAGATTATGCAAGAGCGGGGGGGGGGGGTAAGTAGTGTCATCGTCGTGGCTGGCGGTTTTGTGTGTGTTTCACAAGGACACAAGCGGCGGTGCTGTCAAGCCTCGCGGGACTTTCTTCTTCCCATTCTTCTAGCTGCTCCCCGACTTAGACTTCCCATAATACCACCAGTAAAACAGCTTATGCAGGGGAGGAGGGGTAGAGTAACCATCGTGGTTGGCGGTTTTGTATATGTTTCTTCAAGAACGCAAGGGGTGGTGGCGCGAAGCCCCAAGGATCCTCTATTTTCTCTTTCTCTCGCCGCTCTCCTGTGCAGACTTCAATAACACCACGAGCAAAGAAGGTCATGCGAGGGCAGTGTTACCATCGTGACTGGCAGCTTTGTGTGTGTTACATCAACATGAATGCAATGGTGGTCCATATATGCAAATTCTCCTTCCCATTCCTCTTGTGGCTACCCAGCATGCTCAGAGCTCCTACAACACTACTAGCGTGCAGCAAAGCTAGCAGGATAAGAGTGTCTCAAGAGTGCTAATAGCTTGCCGCAAAAAAGGCTCATAATTTCACGGTTCAAAGGGGCAGTTTTAGCGTCAACTGTGATAACAACATGCGAAATATCAACTCTCAACGGTTTCAAGAGATTCCAGGTCTCACTTCAGGTGCTTCTGATCAAAGATAGTTCTTGAACGCAATGAAAAAAAAAATTACCGTCAACTGACAGAGCTACTCCCCAATTGAGACCCTCCGTTAACCAATCACGGCAAGTGATATGAGGGTCTGTAGGCGAAATAGACAAAACAATTGCGTGCGTGCAGGCCCGCAGGCGCCGTTTGTTTGGCGCCCATCTTTTGAAGCTTAACTCACCCCACTCCTCTGTTGGCCTCCCCCCCCCCCCCAAAAAAAAAGGGCAAAAAGGCTTGTTCGGCTAACTATGTTTACGCTTATTCCTGTGAGTGTCAAGGATGCTACATACGAGAAACTGGTGTACTCACTTGAAGCCAAACTATATCTATCATGCGATATCGACAGATTGCTGTGATTTAAGCATATCACATCATTATCATGAGAGGTGTCGAAGATGAATGGTCTCGAGATAGATCAATGCAAAAAAACACGAATATCTGAATCTCATGATTAACATCTGATAGTTACGAGTATTTACAACTTTACAATCACGCTAACAAAATTT